>NW_026897309.1:0-30984 GCF_033153095.1 Gastrolobium bilobum
TTCATGCTAGGTTTACCTGGCATTGTGTATTGTGGGACGATTCCACACTCCTTTAGAAAGATCGCAAAGGGCCCTGGACGTTGTTCACCTGATCCATCAGATCTACCATAGTATTCACCACCACGATCAGATCTAATGGCCTTAATTTTCTTGCCTAACTGAAGATCAAATTCAGCTTTAAATTCTTTGAACACATCCAATGATTGTGACTTCTCTCTAATCAAATATAGGTATCTAAATCTTGAATAGTCGTCTATGAATGTGATAAAGTATTGTTGACCATTCCAAGAGGCTATAGGAAATGGTCCACAAATATCCGTATGAATCAATTCTAAGACGTCTGAAGCTCTTTTGGAACCTATTTTCCTTATGTTTGTCGGTTTCCCCTTTATGTATTCAATGCACACCTCAAAATCATCCAGATCAAGGGGTTCAAGAATTCCATCAGTCACAAGCCTCTGAATTCTCTGTTTAGAGATATGACCTAAACGCTTGTGCCATAGAACCAGTACCAACAAACTAAAGTGAGAGTCATACCCTTCTTTTCGCGCCATGCCTTGTATTTGGAACACTCTTTCTTCATGTGTCCAGATTTCTTGCAAAAGAAGCAGGTGAATTCCTGGTCCTGCTTCTTTTGTTTCTTTGGCAAAGCATCCGCATTATCCTTAGCTCTCTTTCTTTTCTTGTCTTGAGAGGTTGATGCCAAGTGAGAACTATCAGTCTTCTCTCGTTGTAACCTCTCTTCCTCTTGCACGCAGTGAGAAATGAGCTCATTAAGAGTCCATTTTTCCTTTTGAGTGTTATAACTCACCACAAATTGACCGTATTGTGTAGGAAGAGAGATAATAACTAAGTACATGAGCAACTCAGAGGGCAGCTCTAACTTTAATGCCTTTAGTTTTCCAGCAAGATTAGACATTTCCATAATGTACTCCCTTATGTTTCCTTTTCCTTTATACCTCATGTTTATGAGTTTGGACAAGGTTTAACCAATTTTAGCCTTTTCATTTCGAGCAAAGTATTGCTCGAGTTCCTTCATAAACAACTTGGCATCAATAGTCTCAACAATCGAGCCCCTAAACGCCTCCGGAATGCAACGTTTCATGATCATCAGACACATGCGATTTGAGCGTTCCCACTTCTCAATTTTATCCGTGTTTGGATTTTCCTGAGTGGAAGTGGATTTCTCAGTCCTTAGCGCATTGTCGAGATCCATGCAGCCGAGAATAATTTTCACATTCTCTTTCCACAGCTTGAAGTTTGCCCCATTAAGCATTGGAAGCATATTCATTTGAGCAACATAATTGGCAGCGGTAGCAGAAACTATACAGAGAACCAAAAAAAAAAATACTAATAACATGTCATATCATATATATTCATACACGATATAGACAAATAATCGGAAGTAAAATGAGTTTATTATAAGATACCTAACACAACATTAATATTTAGTCTGTGGACAAAAATATCAACTTGTAAGTGGTACTCTTAATGTAGTAATCAAACATTGACAATAAGTCATGTCAAATCATAGCCTTCCTGTGGGCCGACTATGAATTACATGGAGAATTCTTGATAATTGTCACATATTTATTACCACAGGTATGTTTGTTACTTGGCCAAATAATAACCTTCCTGTGAGCCGATCACTATCCGCATAAGCAATAAACACACACATGATCACACAACATATGTTATTTGGCCAAACAATAACCTTCCTGTGGGCCGATTATTATTTGCATAAATAAAATATATTTATATGACCAACCTATTTCAAATCAAATTAACCTTTATAAATTTGGCCTCTTTGGCGGCTAACAAATCTATCATATTCAATTTGAAATAGAAACCTTTAGGGATAATAAACACATTTAAAAATAAAATAACAACAATAAAGAAAATTATTCTTTATCAATCCTCAATGTATATACATACATACTATATCATTATACCATTAAAAATAAATACATATTCATTATAAGGCTTAAAAATGATGCACAAACAACGCACATGTAAGCCTTTTCAAATGAAAGCTTGAAAATGATGCATATAATAAATACTTTTTCATTATAAGGCTTAAAAATTAATGCACAATTGACGCACATGTAAGCCTTTTCAAATGAAATCTTGAAAATGATGCATAATATCCAAAAAAATTATATTTAGCTTTTAACAAAGAATATCAAATATAAGGAAAACCCCAAAACCAAAGACCTTAAACATTTGATTTCTTTCAAACCGTAAGTCCAAAATTTTCTAAGAGAATTCATTGTTTATTCAAAAAAAAATTCAAACAACAAAACCTTATCGATTATAAAGCCAAAATTCTTCCAAACATTCCGTTTCACAGATTCAAAATTTAAATAATAAACCCTTATTAAACTGCGAATCCTAGTTTTTTCAAAAAAATGTAGCTTTTGTTCCTAAACCAAAAAATCACCGTCAGGGAACAAAAATAACACTACATAGCTAATACAAAATACATAAGATGGAACCCACGTTCAAAAAATAATAAACTTTATGCCAAAAGATAATAAAGCAAAACTTTTCATGATTCATATATAAAAATCACAAAACTTAATTCACTCATAATTCAATATGACGATGGCTCTGATACCAATTGTTGGAATTTTTAATTCCTTTAAAATTTTTGGTAATAACTATCACCTACAAGCCAAGCTCCATCATACCAAATCATAAAGAAATAAGAACATAAAGGTGGAGGCATACCTGTCTCCATTGCAGCGGAATAACTTTGATCTTGTCTCTTAGGGTTTGTAGTCTTCCTCAGTCAAATCACCCTAAAACCAAATTCCTTAGTGTGCCGTCTCTCTCTTGACGGGGAAGAGAAACTGGGGTTGTTAATTTGACGTCTTGGGGACCATAACACTTATAGTGTTTTTATCTTTATTGTTGGGCCGATAAGCTCCCATTATACCTAGTTGGCCCAACACTGGTATCCACTCATTCAACCCATACTCACTTAGGAATCTATTTGAGAATATTTAACTGATCACTTTAATTTACTCAATATATATAAATAGCACAATATAATTACTAATATAATATGTAACCCACAATGATTATTAGAAAATATAATTTCCTAACATAAGTGAGTAGTTAATACTATAATCATTTATCATTAATTTTAAACTCTACTATTATTTACCATCGTCAGAAACATACTTTGATGGACTGAAGAAAGCAACTCAAAATAAACTAACGATCCACAAATATGAAAATGAATACTAATTGTTTTGCATATACTTTTTTTTTAACTTTGTAATTTCATTTGCTTCAACCAAGGATAGATTAACTACCTTAGATTATTTTTTAAAACTTTGTAATTTCATTTGCTTCAACCAAGGATACATTAACTACCTTAGATTAATTTTTTTAACTTTTTAAATTCATTTTTGAATAAAATATTATGATTAACCTAATTAACCTATGATACAAATAAATAATATTATTTTATCCGAAAATGAATTTACGATGTTAAAAAAGTTAGCCTTATATACCTCTGTAATTAAAGCTGTGAATTTAGGAAGCAACTTGAAGAAAGTAATTAAAGCACCCTGCATTTACTTCTTTGGTAGACTAAAATTGTAATTTATGCCTTGTTGACCAAAATAGAATAACATTTTTCAATAGTATTAAATATCGCCTTAACCTCTTTTGTTACTCATTTTACAAATTCAAACTGAATTTCATTTCCAATAATAAATGATTATTCCATTATTTCACCTTCACCAATTAATTATATTATAATTATAACTTAAAGGATTAATATTTCTGCTATGCAAATGGATGAATTTCACTTTTTTTTCTCACTCTCTTCTTTTTTACAGGGCTTCACCCACTTGCATATATAAATAAAGTTATTTCCTACTCACCAAATTAACATTAAACACATAAATTAATTATTAAAAGGGTCTGACATAAATGCCGATAACCATAGTAGCTCTTCCCCTGGAAAAGATAATAATAATAAAAAATACACGTGGCAGCACATCAACAGGCGCTTAACTTGCTCATATCGTAGGCTAAAATCATTAGACTCATAATTTATGCCTCGTTGACCAAAGTATAATCATATTTTTCAAACTATTAAATATTAGCTAACCCTCATTCAGTATCCATTTTTAAAATCCCAACTATAATGAACCGTAATATTATTAATAATCAAAAAATTACAATTTGATTATGATTTATATAATTCAATAATAAATTAATTACTAGAAGAGGTGAGACACAAATGCTAGGTAACCTTAGAAACGTTAGTCCATTTGTCCTCTCTCACATTTTGAAATAAAAATAAAATAACACATGGAACCTCCTCAAAGAGAGGAGCTGGTTCACTTACCTACACAAGAACATAAAATTAAAGCTCCGAAGCAGAGTTTTAGAGTAATAGTGAAAAGGAGTATAATTAGGAAGACAGTTTTGACTAAATAATTAAAGGGAAAATATACTCTTATGTTGTAGGATAGTGTTTTTCTCTCATACACATACATCGATTTTCGTATTACTTTTTTATCTTTTTCTATAATGAGTGGGTCCCCCACATAATTATCTTTATAGCATGAGAGAGTTCTTTCCTATTGCATGAAATTAATAAAGCCCATAATTAAAACTACCTACATTTTTTTTTTGTAGATAAAACTACATACATTTTGCTCTTGTGCTAGATTGAAATTACTAGACTCAATGATTTATGTTTCGTTGACCAAAATATAATTATGTTTTTCAAAGTATTAAATATCAGCATAGCCTCATTCACTATTCATTTTTCAAATTCAAACAATAATAAATGATTGTAACATTAATTCACCAATTAATTCATTCAATTGTAAATTGTTACTAAGAGGGGTGGTTCATAAAATTAAAGCTGGTTCACTTACCTGCACAAGAACATAAAATTAAAGCTCCGAAGCAGAGTTTTAGAGTAATAGTGAAAAGGAATATAATTAGGAAGCACTTTTGACTAAATAATTAAAGGGAAATACTGCTCTCATTATTTTATTTTTTTGGTGAATATACTGCTCTCATTTTACATGAGGTAGTTATTTCCTTTTCTCTCACTTCGAAAATCGTGCCCCTTCTTTTTTCTTCTTTTTCTTTTTTGTTTTTAAATAGCGGGCTCTATTTGGATTCTCCCTGTAACATGAGAGAACTACTCTCATGTTACATGAGAGTAATATTACCCATAATTAAAACTACCTACATTTTTTTTGTAGATAAAACTACATACATTATGCTCTTGTGCTAGATTGAAATTACTAGACTCAATGATTTATGTTTCGTTGACCAAAATATAATTATGTTTTTCAAAGTATTAAATATCAGCATAGACTCATTCACTAATCAATTTTCAAATTCAAACAATAATAAATGGTTGTAACATTAATTCACCAATTAATTCATTCAATTATAAATTGTTACTAACAGGGATGGGACACAAGTGCTAGCAGCTATAGAAAGTGTTAAGTGTGGGTAGATCGTGACTATTTACCTTATAGGTATGTGTTCAGAGATATCTATGAGAGATATATCATATTAGCCCAAAGCCAATGTACTAATCATTGCGCAATGCAGTGGCGAACCTGTGTGTGTGCAAGTGCACACATAAATTTTTTGGTAAAAAAAAGAATAAAATATATTTTGGGTCATCATAAAAAATTATAGGACTCAATTTAATCTTTTAAAAAAAAAGTTGATTCGTGATCCCTTTAAATGTCAAAATAGACCCATGTTAATCCTTTTTAGGGATTAATGTGGGTCTTTTTGAATTTCAGAGGACCATGATTTTGGTTATCTGAATCTATTTTTGAATTCTGAGGGATCACAAGTAGACTTTTTTTTCCCTAAGAGATTAAATTGAGGCCCATAATTTTTTGTTGAGGACCCAAAATGTTCTATTGTAACAGTTTAGTTGACTTTTGATTACTTTTTTTTATATTAAGTTAAAGTTTTCTTTTCTTTTTTTGTTTATATTCTTTTGTATTTTAATATATTTAAAATTTTCTTTAAATTTTTTTTCTTTATTCTTTTATTCTAAGTGTGCAGACATTAAAAAAAAAATCGAGGTCCGCTATTGGCGCATTGATAATAGACATATAGCCAAAACGTAAGGGTGTGTGCACAGTGTTGGCAGCAATAGAGAATGAGTTCAAAGATATGTACCTGGGGACTTTAGCATTTATTTATTGTGTTTACCTCTATGAACTTGGGCCTTAGATATCTCTATGTTGTTAGCTTTTTAGAGTCACTATTGAGATATAAGTCTCATTCCTTGATCATCTGTTAGTTAGGATATTGTCTGGATAGACCTTAATCCTTTGTTGGATAAGTTGTTAAGAAATGGATCCAGTCCATAACATAAAGGTACAAATTAATGGTGGTAATTCGTGTCAGAAAGTTGTATTCATGCTAGGTTGAGATCTAATACGAACATGAATATGCCAAACTCGAGCAAGATTTTGTAGGTTGACACGAATAAAGATTTCATGTCACACATTTTAACTTGACCATGATTTTGCAGGTTAATACGACTTGACACAAATAACTCGTGAACCTCACATTTATATTTTCTTGAAATTGATGTAACTCGCTTATTACGCTTGTTGACACAATGTGAATAACTTATATAATAAATATTGTTTTAATGTAAATAATTAGTGTAATAAATATTATTTTCATTAATTAATAATAATAGGGGAATGATCCATTTACAAACTTTTTTGAATTTTTTTTACAAATTACACTATGTTCTCCCGGGAGAACATAGTGTAGTTTGTAAACAAAAAAGTTTGTAAATATAACATGTCCCATAATAATAATCAAACAATGACACCGCGTGACACAGATAACTTTCTTGTCAAAGACATAATTAAACACAAAAATTCAAGTCAATGTCACATTTGCGAGTTAACACATTATATGACACAAATTTTTCCATGTTATTTTTTTGCCAACACCAATATGAAACAATGTAAATGCGAATAAACTCAAGTACGAAAATCCCATGTCGTATTTATATTTTCATATTGTGCCATCCAGTGGCGGACTCAGGATATTTTCCTATAAGGGGCAAAAAATCAAATATTTCTTCTTTTCTTATGATGAAATAATCACGTAAATTTAAAAGGTAGGGAGAGTAAACCCCTATGTTGCACCAACACCGACACAGGACATAAAATATGACACGACAAGATACTCTGACACGATAATTCTAAAAAATGATAGATTTCGACACGTTACAACACGTTTTAATAATAAATAATATTTTTAATTTATGTAGTGTATATTATATTTAATATTCAATAATTTAACAAAAAATTGAAACTAAACTTATAATACCTGTCAATTTTGCAAAGAAACATAAGATGTGACTATTTACTATTATATTTTTAAATTGAAAATCTATTATACACTCTAGTGAGATTTATTCGGTGTCCACTTTTAAATTTTATTATATTAATTTGATAAAATGTTAAGAGCATGCCAGAATGTCGGAGAGTGTTGGGGAGTGTCAGACACAACACTAAGGTTTTTTGAAGTGTTGGTACAACATAGATAAACCTGACTGATAAGCCTCCCAATTCAGGGAATGAAGCTCTTGGCATGCCAGTGGTCTTTAGAAGATTGTCAACAATAATCAACATATATAATGCACACCAAGATAGTGTCAATGACATTAGGCCACATATAGATACAACAGAAGCTCTGAAAACAAGTTGAATAATCTCTTCATGATTTCGTATACTTTGCTGATATTTGACAGCGCATAAAGGAGTAAAGCAATAAGTAACAAACAGTATATGAAATTATATATATCATCTGAAAGAACAAACTTTCAAATTTCGATGTCTTACTGATAAACCTTTGGTTTACTATGTTTTTAGGCTAAATCATATGAGGAATATGCAGTAGATTGCATGGAATTCAAGGTTTTACAACATATAAGTCAGAAAATAGGAATTTGAGCTAACGTTTTGATTTTCTTTGCATTTTGGAGGTAAAAACCACACTTATTGGTGCTAAAAAGTGATGAAGAAATCATGACAAAGAGTTGCAGCTCAAGATGAACCAAAGGAAGCCAAAATATTACAAGTCAAAGGCCAGAATAGAACGCTCGAGCGCACAGAATGGACGCTCGAGCGCGTTCAGGCAGGGAAAACAGCCAAATTGAGCAATCCAGGACGCTCAAGCGCACAAATGCACGCTCAAGCGCACAAATGCACGCTCAAGCGCCCAAGATCACACAAATCCACCATCGAGGAGCGCGCTCGAGCGCACAAGTGGACGCTCGAGTGCGTGAAGGCAGGCAGAATCCAGTAATTCATGCTCAAGAGGACGCTCAAGCGCCCAATAGCGCGCTTGAGTGCCCTAACACGCACCAGTCAGCCAATATTTAATGAGACTTAAGAGATTTGCCACAGGATATAGATTTGTACTATTTCTTGAATGAAGAGGAAACAAATCAGTCTTGATTTATCAACTGATAGATATCCCTGGGAAGATTTGAAGAGGGATCGTAACAAAGATTCGAAGCTCAATCCGTCACCCAATCTAAAAGATCTTAAATAAGAAAAGGAAGCAATTAAATATTTTATTGCAAATTTGATAGGGATTCATGAGAAGATTGGATGGAGGATTAGGAGATATGGCTTCAATGGTTATAATTAGGGAGCTGAGGGTCAAGGAAAATAGACTTTTACACTGGAACAATTCCAGAGAATTACACAAAGACTTGAGGGAGGAATCCTGTTGCGGAGCGTTGGAGCACTGAGGAACCAGGTCAACATCACACCAATGGAGGCTAAGGGTTCTCTTTTCTTTATTATTGCTTTTGAATTCAGTATGCTAGGCTAAACTTTTATGTAGTTAAGGGTAGATGAAACCCAAATGAATCTTTATGTTTATGAATTAAATTGTGTCTGAATTCTTTTCTTTTTATATTTGAATAAATTTATCTGTCTTTAATGCTTTCTATGAATTTGCTCTTTATAGATTGATTTAGGGGAATTGTATGACAATAGGGATGTTGGTGCATGAACCCTGACTTGGTAAATTTATCACAATCCTTGTGATCTAGGGATAGACATAGGGAAATTGTGCAATCTTTAAATTCTTGATCTTAATGCATGTTTTCTTGGGGAATAATCGGGAAACTAGAGTTCTTTCAAGATCATATAGATTTAGGGTAACAAGGAATTGAGCTCTAATTAACTTAGACAGAATTGATTGGCATTATATTAAGAACAGATTCTTGGCAATTTAATTCATTGCATATAGAGGAGATTGGGGGAAGTCGAAACCTTAACTACGCTTGTTTTACATTCGTAATCAACCATCATCCTTTCAATTGTTTCTTTTTAATTCTGAATTTTCTTAAATTGCATGTTGTTGCTTGTTTTTTAATTTTAAATTCCTCAATTACAATTCTCTCAAATCCAATTCTTGATTGTCCAACTAAAACGCGATTAGGGAACTAGTGCTTGAAAATTCGATCTTCGTGGGAACGATCTTGTACTCCGATACACTTTATTACTTTACGACCAGTGCACTTGTCGAGTCGTAACAAGTTTTTGGTGCCATTGCCGGGGATTGAATCCTTCAACATTAGAAGTAACTAAAAACTATCTAGATTGGACTTTTTATTTTTCTGCAATTTAAATTTTGTGTATATTTTATTCTATTTTCTTCTATTTTATTTTTTTTATTTTTTTATTTTTTTTATTTTTTACTTTTTTTTATTTCTAATTTTTTATTTCTAATTTTGTTTATTTTTTTTTGTTTATTTTTAATTTTATTTTATTTTTTTTAATTTTTAAATTTATTAAATTTTTACTTTTTAAATTTTTAACTTTTAACTTTTTTTATTTTTAATTTTTTTGCGTAATTCTTCTTTTTCTACATTATATTATTTTATTTTTAAATTTTCTATTTTCTGCATTTTCTGCACATCTTTTCAATCTTAGTTTATGCGAGGTATTGTTAACCTACGATTCTTGTAGTTTTTGATCCTAAGATAGAAAAGACAGAAAGAAAACTCAGAAAGAGCGCAAAAGAAAGAAAAGAAAAAGAAGCAAAGGAAGTATCAAGCTCGACGGAACCAGAGGAGGAAACCATGGCAGAGAATAATCGACTCCCACCTATTCCAAGGACGTTGGGAGATTACATGACCCCAGCTCGAGTTCCGCAGATGGCAAACATTGTTAGACCAAACGTGGATGCTAACAACTATGAGCTCAAGCTGGCACTGCTGCAATTAATTCAAAAAGAACAGTTTGTCGGAGGAAGCACAGAAGACCCCTACAGTCATCTAGAGAATTTCTTGCTCTACTGTGACACCTTGAAGATGAATGGAGTCTCACGTGACGCCATCTTGCTCAAACTCTTCCCATGCTCACTAAAGGAAGAAGCAAGAGGGTGGTTGTTGTCACTGCCTCAAGGAAGCATCACCAACTGGGATGGATTGGCGACCAAGTTCTTGGTTATATTCTTCTCAGCTTCAAAGATGGCAAGGATCAAAGCAGATATCACTTCTTTTGAACAAAAAGAAAGTGAATCCTTGTACGAGGCATGGGAAAGGTTCAAGGGACTGCTCAGGAAGTGTCCACAACATGGCTTTGAAGCTTGGGAGAAAGGACGGATTTTCTTCCAAGGAATGACGCCTAGTACAAGAACCTTGGTGAATGCTGCATCAGGAGGATCATTGAAAACAAAAACTCCAGAGGAAGCACTAGAATTGTTGGAATCTTTAGCCTCTCAGGAGTTCGACAATGCTCCAGTCACACAAAGGAGAACGGGGATCATGAAGCTTGACGGCTTTGATGCAATATTGGCCCAGAATGAACAAATACTTCAAATGAATAAGAAACAACAAGCACAATTAGATGCTCTTACAAAGCAATTTGCTAATTCTCAAGTTTCTTCTGTTAATAATTATCAAATTACTTGTGGTATTTATGCAGGTACTCATGCTACAGAAGAATGTGATTTGATGAGAGCACCTGAAACTGCTGAAGTAAACGGACTCTAGTATGATCAGAAGAACCAGAATGATCCGTGGAGGAACCAGTTTGGGAATAACTACAATCAAGGGTGGAAGAATCAGAATCAGCATCCAGGATTCAGTTACAAATCCAACCATCAGCTCAACCCTCCCCTTCCAGTGCAACCACATCCCCCACAACAAAGTAACACCTCAGAGTGGGAGAAAGCCTTCACACAACTCTCTAAGACCACTTCAGACGATATTCAAGGTGCAAATTCTTTCAGGGAGGATACATCTACATTCATGCAAGAGACCAGATCAGCACTCTGGAATCAAGAAGCTTCCATAAGAAATATGGAAACCCAAATTGGCCAGTTGTCAAGGCAATTTGCTAAGAGAGCCAAGGGTACCTTCCCAGGAGACACTGTCATTAATCCTAGAGAGCACTGCAATGCAATTACCACAAGAAGTGGGATAGTGATTCAGCCTATAAATAAGCAACCTGAAGAAAAAAAGAGAGATGTGGAGGCATCAGTTGAAGAAGAGAATAAAGAAAAGGCAAAGGATACTATTGAAGTTGACAAGAGCAATCCTGAAAAAATTGAAAGGAAATTATTTAAGTGGGAGAAGAAGAAAGCTTTAGAAAGGCAAGACAAATCCTTAGATCTCTCCCCATATGCTCGAATCCCTTATCCTCAGAGATTAAAGAAAGAGATTCAGAAGCAGCAACATTCAAAGTTTGTAGACATATTCAGGAGGTTGCAGATCAACATTCCTTTTGCCAAAGCTTTACAGAACATGCCCAACTATGCAAGGTTCATGAAGGATCTGTTATCAAGGAAGCGTAAGTTGCGGGAATGTGAGACGATAAATCTGACAGAGGAATGTAATGCTATCATCCAAAAAAAGTTACCTACCAAAGTCAAGGATCCAGGGAGCTTCAGCATTCCATGCACTATGGGAAAAGTGGAAGTGGATAACGTCTTATGTGATCTTGGAGCTAGCATCAATGTCATGCCACTCTCCATGATGAAAAAGCTGGGGATTACTGAAGTGAAGCCCACAAGAACAATAGTGCAACTGGCTGACCGCTCTTCAAAGCAAGCTTACGACATCATTGAAGATATATTGGTTAAGGTTGACAAGTTCATATTCATGTTGATTTTGTCATCCTTGATATAGAGGAAGATGTCACAATTCCAATGATCTTCGGAAGACCATTCTTGGCAACTTCAGGAGCGCTGATTGATGTACTTAAAGGTGAATTGATCTTACGGGTAGACGGAGAACAAGTAGTATTCAAGTTCTTTGACAAAGAAGTTTCCCCACATATAGCTCAACCGAAAGATCAAGTCTTCTATATTGGTGAAAGGAAAGGTGAAGAAGAACACAATGAGGAGTGTTCTCAAGAAAGTAAGCCAAAAGTTAAGATAGAGAAGCCCAATAGCAAAGGAAAGCATATAAATACCAAATTCAAAGTTCTGGAGGTTACTTTATCTCACTAATATGCACAAGAGCACTATGGGAGGACACAATTTCTGAATGATGGAGCTTGGTCATCACCAAGCTCATGCTTTGAACCCCCATGAAAATCAGGTACGTCAGGCTCGTGACGTTAAACAAGCGCTAATGGGTAGGCAAACCCACATTTTACTGTTTTATTTTAATTTCACGGCTTTAGTTATTTTTACTTTGAATTAAATAAAGAAAAAAAATACAAAAAGATAGGAGAAGGTGTTGAGACTAATAGCTATCATTGAGTGAATTTTACAGGTGAAGAAAAAGGAACAAACAACAAAAGAGCGACTGGTTGTTTTTATTTCTCAACGCATTTTATTTTTAGATTTAAATCTGTTGCTGAGGACATCAACATTTAAATCAGGGAATGGGAAACGCGCAATTCATCTAAGCATAATTGAGTAAGCCGGTGAAATTTCATGAGCATACACAGAATATTCGACTAAAACAGGGAACTATCTCAAATCCTTTCTCCTTTTCTTTAGCTTAATTTTTTTAATTGAATTTTTAATATTTAGTTTGTTTTGAAAAAACTCAAGCCATTGTTTTTGTGAAAATTAAAAAAAAATTCTCAGTGCAAATAAATGGAAAAATGGTAGAATATTTGATCAGTGATCTGATTCAGAGCATGATGATGCACCTTTTTAATTTTCGTAATGAGCATCAATGTAATGATTTTAATGATTCATTAAATATTCTCTTTAGTGATGAAATTTTTAAGATAAAGAATAGGAAAAGTGACTATGCATTTATAGCCGTGAGGTTTTGAGCCCATACAGAAATTTTTTATTGAGTGTGCATCCCACTGTATGAAAGACTCTAGAACTTGCTTTGTTTCTTGCTTGAATTGGTATGTGATATATTTTATGGATATGATTGAGGCATTTTCTTTCTTTAAACTAGATGGCCAAATAGCTAACCTTTGCCGACATTCCTTAGTTAAACCCCTTTGAGCCTAGGCCTGTTTATTCTTTGAAAACCTATGAAGATGAATAAGCCACTTTCCATATAAATCCTCACCTTATTTGAGATTAAATTTCAGATTTGAATTGAGGAAAATATGTTAATTAATTGATTACATAAATTGTGAAGTACTGGAGTACAGGGAAGAAAGGAAAAAGCTAAGGAAGTAAGGTTGGTTAGAATGAAAAAGAAACAAACAAAGAAAAGGAAAATTTCTCAGAAAGATGAAAAGAAAAGAAGTGAAAAGAAAAAAGAAAACTTGTTCTGAGAAAAGAGAACGACAAACAAGAGAAAAGTTCAAAAGAAAAAGAAGAAGAATTGACCAAAAAGAAGGAGAAAGTTGTTTACAAATTGTTAAATGGTTGCATCTATTCTTCTTTGAATCTGGATTTTAATCTTGGAACTCATTCTCTAAATTTTTCCTTTCTTTAGCCAGGCCAAGTTATAACCCTAAGCAAGACCTCTTGATCTGTTGGATATGTCACAATAACTGTAGAGAGCGAGAATATAATCAAGCCTATGGTAGTGTTGATTCAGTGGGATACGAGTGAAACACCAACCCTCTAAACAGTTGAGTGTGAGTGAATTGAATTCCTAGTGAGGGAGTGTTTCAGGAAATTTTCCTTATTCTTGATCTTAAGAAATTTTGTTACAGCTTTTAACTGATGAATTATGAATGTTGTTGATTGATGTATCATTCCTTAGAATTTGAATGCTCTGTAATCATGTCTCTGATAAATCCTTCCTGTCAAATTCCATGCTATTGAGGATTCCTACTCCCTATTCCCTTAGTTTATTCTGATTGATTGCTGAGGACAACAATATTCAAATCTGGAAATGTTTGATAAACCTTTGGTTTACCATATTTTTAGGCTGAATTATATGAGGAATATGCAATAGATTGCATGGAATTCAAGGTTTTACAACATAAAAGTCAAAAAAATAGGAATTCGAGCTAACGTTTTGATTTTCTATGCATTTTGGAGGTAAAAACCACACTTATTGGTGCTAAAAAGTGATGAAGAAATCATGACAAAGAGTTGCAGCTCAAGATGGACCAAAGAAAGCCAAAATATTACAAGTCAAAGGCCAGAATAGCATGCTCGAGCGCACAAAATGGATGCTCGAGCGCGTTCAAGCAGGGAAAACAGCCAAATTGAGCAATCCAGGACGCTCAAGCGCACAAATGCACGCTCCAGCGCCCAAGATCACATGAATCCACCATTGAGGAGCGCACTCGAGCGCACAAGTGGATGCTCAAGCGCGTGACGGCAGGCAGAATCCAGTAATTCATGCTCAAAAGGACGCTCAAGCGCCCAGTAGCGCGCTTGAGTGCCCTAACACGCACCAGTCAGCCAAAATTTAATGAGATTTAAGGAGATTTGCCTCAAGATACAGATTTGTACTATTTCTTGAATGAAGCGGAAACAAATCAGTCTTGATTTATCAACTAATAGAGATCTCTGGAAGATTTGAAGAGGGATCATAACAAAGATTCGAAGCTCAATCTGTCACCCAATCTTCAAGATCTTAAATAAGAAAAGGAAGCAATTAAGTATTTTATTGCAAATTTGATAGGGATTCATGAGAAGATTGGATGGAGGATTAGGAGATATGGCTTCAATGGTTATAAATAGGGAGCTGAGGGTCAAGAAAAATAGACTTTTACACTGGAACAAATCCAGAGAATTACACAGAGACTTGAGGGAGGAATCCTGTTATGGAGCGTTGGAGCACTGAGGAACCAAGTCAACATTACACCAATGGAGGCTTGGGGTTCTCTTTTCTTTATTATTGCTTTTGAATTCAGTATGCTAGGCTAGACTTTTATGTAGTTAAGGGTAGATGGAACCCAATTGAATCTTTATGTTTATGAATTAAATTGTGTCTGAATTCTTTTCTTTTTATATTTGAATAAATTTATCTGTCTTTAATGCTTTCTATGAGTTTTCTACTTATAGATTGATTTAAGGGAATTGTATGACAATAGGGATGTTGGTGCATGAACCCTGACTTGGTAAATTTATCACAATCCTTGCGATCTAGGGATAGACATAGGGCAATTGTGCAATCTTTAAATTCTTGATCTTAATGCATGTTTTCTTGGGGAATAATCGGGAAACTAGAGTTCTTTCAAGATCATATAGATTTAGGGTAACAAGGAATTGAGCCTTAATTAACTTAGACATAATTGATTGGCATTATATTAAGAACAGATTCTTGGCAGTTTAATTCATTGCATATAGAGGAGATTGAGGGAAGTCAAAACCTTAACTACGCTTGTTTTACATTCGTAATCAACCCTCATCCTTTCCAATTGTTTCTTTTTAATTCTGAATTTTCTTAAATTGCATGTTGTTGCTTGTTTTTTAATTTTAAATTCTTCAATTACAATTCTCTCAAATCCAATTCTTGATTGTCCAACTAAAATGTGATTAGCGAACTAGTGTTTGAAAATCCGATCCTCGTGGGAACGATCTCGTACTCTGGTACACTTTATTACTTTACGACCGGTGCACTTGGCGAGTCGCAAAACTTACCCCTGGGGAAACAAAAGTCATACTCTAGAACTTTAAAAATTGGTTTGGAGTCACGGCCAATCTCGAAAACTACAGAAGCTACAACAACACAAAGTATAACCATTGAAGTATTATTTGTACGTTGTAAAGATGCATTTGCAATAAGTGATGGCCACAAAACAAATTCTATAGCGAAAAAACAACTAGTAGTATTGAAACCTATGATAAGAAAATACAAATCAATCTCAGCCAGTGCATCAACATATCATGAATTTGTTAAAAAGTAACAATTACATTGATACCAGCAAAGAGGCCAGCAACGAATCCAGCGGCAAGAAGAGAGACAGTGGTAAAGATGCATTTGCAATAGGTGATGACCACAAAACAAATTCTATAGCGAAAAAACAACCCTAACAGTAGTATTGAAACCTATGATAAGAAAATATAAATCAATTTCAGCCAATACATCAGCATATCATGAATTTGGTAAAAAGTAACAATTACATTGATAACAGCAGAGAGGCTAGCAGCGGATCCAACGACAAGAAGAGAGAGCATTATGGTGAAACTCTTGTCAAAGAAAGAACCAACATATTTGGCAATGGAAATTGCGATTTCCACATTAGGACCTTCTTGACCCAAGGAATTATCGGTTCCTAAAGTAATAGAAGCTTCCATAGCCTTCACGAAAGGGCGTGAAGCGGATTTGAATGGATCTCGGTCCACATCAGAATCAAAACGCTCTCTGCAATTACATGTCGAGTTTGCCTCTGGTTGTAACGTGGACCAGGACCACGACAAACCATCCTCTTACACAACTGAAGACCTCATATTCATTATGGAATATATATTTTGATTATGACAAAAAGGTTTACAAAAAGTCTCAAATTAAAGATGGAGTTTGAAGACAAAAGTGGTTAGGTATTTTTAAAAATTTTGTTACACACTATATTATATCATACAGTATCTCCCTAAGCTCCAATGCATATCATTGCATTACATGCATTTAGTTGGATGCATTTCATATTCAAAATTAAATAAAAAAAATTTGAACCAAAAAAAAGTAAAACAATTAAAAATCAGTTTGCTTTTAATATAATAAAGTTACTTTAATTAGTTTTTTGATTAGCTATCAGGTCTCGTGGGTAAGCTATATTAAAATAATAATAAAATTCAATTTAAATATTTTCTTCCAATTTGAAAAACTATGTTATCAGAGATGCCCCATATTGTTAGATTTTTGGGAAAACGATAAAAGAAAACAATATAATAAGTAGTAAAAATAAAATCAAATAAAAAAAGTACTACTTTACCAATATTTTCTTCTGTGTGGCATATATATTGATATACACGCTAAATTCATTTCTTCAATAACCGACTTGACCTGAAGAAAAAAAAAAGCATCACTTTATCATTTTTGGTTTTCGTCTTCATCAAATACAGTCTTCCTCAGGATACACTTTCGCAAGGGCTTATTTCTTTTATACACATAATCGTGTGCAAACATTTTTCTTTGAAGAAGGCTTAAGAAAAATTGTGAGACAACCACTACATTGAGTGGTGAGCATTTTCGAGAAAATGATTCTGGGTATCAGTTCTTTCTTGGATCTGAATTGTGATGTTGTTTCTTGAATCTGCATTACACTGGTCTTTCTTGGATGCACTTTATTCTGATCTCTTTCTTGGATGCTGCACTGGTGAGTTTACACAACACATGTAATCTGAGTTAACACAAATTGGTATTACAGAGATACAAAAATTTGGGGCTTTTTACGGTACACTCAAGAAACTCAAATCTTTTATGAATCTTTGATTTGAAGCATTTAATCTGAAATTTCCAGATTTATTATTCATATGATTTAAGGATTTTGAGTGGTATAATCTGAATATTAAATCTCTTGAGTTGTTCATTGATTTAGAAATTTATTGTTAAAATTCTGAATCTAATTTTTCCATTTACATTGTGATATTTTCTGTTTAAATCAGATCTCTTGGTGTCCATTGATTAGGAAATTAATTGTGTAATATCCAAGCTCCTTGTGCATTAATTTTAGAGATTTTGATAATTAGGCATGTTAATAATTATACATGTCATCACAAAGTCTAATCATGATAAAATAAATCAGCATCGTCATCCACTACTCCAAGGCGGGGGACTTGCCCCTAGAAGCATCACCACTACTCTGGATACCTGAAATGATGTCCCCAAACGGGGTGAGATAACACATCTCAGTAAGCTCAAGGTTCATAGAGGATCCTATAATCTCCTGAGCCCACTTCCTGCATGACAAGTCAGATATAAAGCATATAATACAGGCATACAACATAAACATAGCATCATCATATCATCCTTGTGTAACCCCAGGGTCAAAGCCATAAACGGTTACACATGTGTGACTCCAGGGTCAAGCCATAGACAGTCAACACAACCTCAATATGAAATAGCTCCCAGAGTCAAGTCATAGGTAGTCTACATACCATGATCACTAGCCAGGATTCTCATAACATATATCATCAGTGCATCATCATAACATCAAGAATCATATAACACCTATATGAATATGAATGAATGCACATGTACATTACACCACATACTTTCATACAATACAACCATAATGCCCACCATCATGGTGGGACCACAAGAGAGAGGAACAACCAGAACTAAGAGCTTACCTTAGTAAGCTTATCACAAGCCCAACTCTAACAGTAAAACACGTGTGCTCCAATAAACCCTCAAGTGCCAAGTCCTCTAGGCAAACCTAGAGCAGGAATCATTTACATCATTAATCCTCAATCACTTAATGATTCCACATTTTATTCTTACATGCCAATAATATGCTCATTACAAGTCTAGACTATTTATTACTTAATTACATGTTTGAGTGTATTATGAAGTGTTCACTTAGTACACAATCAACCACGTAGTTTAAGCACTTTACATAATCTTAGAATCACACTCTAGGATCACTAAGGTAACTTATATTATTTTCAACTCATCCAAGCCATATATATAATAATTATAAGTTACTAAGGAGTTCCCATAAGCCCACTTAGCCTAAATCTTGCTTTTACGGTTTTCCTGTAACTGTACATACTTCTGTTTTCTAGTCACTGTGCACAACCCAATTTTTATAATATTCTAATATTTTATTATGTTATTCTAGACTCAATTACCTTTCTAAAAAGGTATCACAAGCCTCATTTGAAGTTTTCTAGCTCCGGTTATCACCGTTTGAAGTTGGACAAGCAAAGCTGCCTGCCAACGCCAAACAGAGCCCTAAACATCCCTCAACATTTCTGAGATTCTGGACAATATACTAAAACAATTGCTCTAAAATTTGTATACATAAAACTAGACACCTTCAGCTTTAATTTTATATATCATGAGCCTAATTTGAGTAAGAAATTAATGAGGAACAATTCGTGGAAGATGCAACCACGTACAGCCCCTGCACATGGCCTCCCAGGAGAGTCTCCATGCAATCGGACCTATAGAAAGCTACACATATTCAAAAGGTACCAAATTTTGACACCACAAATATGACATCTCAAGATTCAAAATTATGTATGGTACATCCCTATTAGACCCCTGTGGAGGGAGATATGTTCTTCCAAAGTTAGCCTAAAAACTGGTCATTTAACCCGAAGTGTGTTTAATTAGCAAATCCTAATTATCTTTCGTTAGGAACTGTAAGTCACTTTAATTTTTGAATTTTTCTATTATTAGGTTACTTATTCATTCTCACATAGTCACATTAGGTCTTAGTTCATTAGGCTCACTAATTACATAATTAGTGCTTCTAAACCTTAATTAAGTCTAATTTTAGGGTTTAATAATTAATTAGTGTATTATGCATAGTCCACCTCACTTAACCACTAGATTAGTGTCCTAGTTAGGTCTTATGATCAATTTCAACATAGTGACCCTAATTTAACTTCACAAGGCCGAATTGTTTAGGGTGTAAATTAGGGTTTTTAAAGCTTGTTTCTTGTCCTTTCTTTAGCTAATTAGTCCCTATACTTAATTAATCCACTAATCCATGATTTTATTATTTTTAACACAACTAATCCACCTTATATTCATGAGGGAATATTTTATTAGTTAGGGTTATTAGGTGTTTTAGTCATCCTTAATCAAGATTAGTATGTTTCACTTAGAAATAACCCACTTAGTTAATTTTTCTTAGTTCCTCTTAGGATTTTTCCACACTTAACATTTTTTAGTCATCAAACCCTATGTTCCATGGACATGGCCGAATTTCATAGGTGTCCTTTTAGGGTTCATGTTCATCTTTTTACATGAAATCGACACAAGGATCCAAATGTAGCACCTTTACACATCAAACCAACCATTTCTTGGTTCATAACTCACACACCCTCAAGAACAACCATCAAAACCCTTACTTTAAAAAATTTTCAACAATATTCTCCCCATCCAAATACAAGACCGAGGCATTAAAATGAGGAGGGAAATCTTTTTGGGTCATCTTTTCCCAAGTTGATGCTTACATCTTCAAGCTCACATCTTTAGCTCCAAGCTCACATCTTTAGCTCCAAGCTTCACATTTTACCCACAAGAATGCTTCTTTAAACAAGAACACACCTTCAAAAACATGCTCAAGAGTTAGAGCTCAAAAACACAAGAGAGAAAGATGAGGTTTTTCAAGAAAAGTTTAGGAAACTTATATTAGAACTCAAGAGTATCAAGCACACAAGTGATGTTCTTCAAGAGAACTCAAGAACACAACTCAATGACTCCTTAGAACTTCAAAATCGTGGCTGTACATGGTGGGAAGGAACATGAAAATCTTGCTTCACATCATGAAAATGGTATGGTTGTGAAGAGGAGAGTGATGGGAACAAGTTTGGGGAAGGAGGTTTGGTGATTTGGTGAAGTTTTGGAGGAGAGATTCTAGAGAGAAGTGAGAGCAAATTCAAACTTTGAATTTTAGAGATAGAGAGGGGAGGTGGGCGGCTGATCTGAATGGGAAGGGAGGGGAAGGTGCCCTAATTAGGGTTGCCATGTCACTTTAGTGGCACTTTGTCCTTTAGTGAAATCCGGTGTAATTTTTATCTGAACCGTTATCATATTTTTATCCGGAAACACCCAAGACTCTAAATTTAAGTAATTAACCTTAATTTTGTCTAATTATCATGTTCATAACTTAAAAATTTGATTAGTAGATCACAGATCCACTAACAATTGTTTAATTACACTATAGTCTTTACCGGTGTTCTTAACTGTACCCGGATTTCATAATCTTCTTAACTTTAATATTATTGGTCTAATTATGACTTTTTAGACATATATTAGTCTTTCTTTTCATTTTCTCATCTTTTTTTCATTCTGGGATTCTATCGGTTGCTTCAACAGCAGTACAAAATATCTAGCAGAAGTGACTTTTCTAAAATACCACAATATGGGTATCAATCTTCATCAAATCATATACTAACCTCATTCATGATGTTTATATCATTTTATTACCTCTCTAACTATAATTTGCTAACTTGGAGCTATTCTACTGACTGTTACTGCGTCAGCAGTCAAAATAACAGATGAAAATTCACCTGTGTAAAATATCCTCAATATGGATATCAAAATTCTTAGAATTTCATCCTCATTCCATTTATGACCATAAGGTCCTCATCATAACTCTGTAATTTAAAACTCATATAATTAGGGTTATTATATCCATTGTTTTACTCTTATATTCAATTCTGTCCAAATAGGATAGCAAGCTCATTTGCAACATCTTCCTTTATAATATGTCAATTAGCAATTATTGATGAAATATAAAATTGTTGTGATCAATGCTTGATCTTGCTAATGTGCCTAGAAAGGCAAGTGTGGAAGATTATGTTGTAGGTGTTTGAGAGAAATTGGAAATGAATGAAAAGATGAAGGTCACATTAAAGATGCTAGCAAATTGAAGGACCTCTTAAATAAGCCCAAGGACCTCTTAAATGAAAAAAATTGAACCAAAAAAATAATAAAACAATTAAAAATCAGTTTGCTTTTAATATAATAAAGTTACTTTAATTAGCTTTTTGATTAGCTATCAAGTCTCGTGGGTAAGCTATATTAAAATAATAATAAAATTCAATTTAAATAGCTTCCTCCAATTTGAAAAACTATATTATCAGAGATGCCCCACGTTGTTAGATTTTTGGGAAAACGAAAAAAGAAAACAATATAATAAGTAGTAAAAATAAAATAAAATAAAAAAGTACTACTTTACCAATCTTTTCTTCTGTGTGGCATATATATTGATATACACGCTAAATTCATTTATACAATAACCGACTTAACCTGAAGAAAAAAAAGCATGACTTTATCATTTTTGGTTTTCGTCTTCGTCAAATACAGTCTTCCTTAGGATACACTTTTGCAGGGGCTTATTTCTTTTATACACATAATCATTTGCAAACATTTTTATTTGAAGAAGGCTTAAGAAAAATTGTGAGACAACCACTACATTGAGTGGCTAGCATTTTCGAGAAAACGATTATGGGTATCAGTTCTTTCTCGGATATGAATTGTGCTATTGTTTCTTGAATCCGCATTACACTGGTCTTTCTTGGATGCACTTTATTCTGATCTCTTTCTTGGATGCTGCACTAGTGAGTTTACACAACACATGTAATCTGAGTTAACACAAATTGGTATTACAGAGATACAAAATTTTGGGGCTTTTTACAGTACACTCAAGAAACTCAAATCTTTTAGGAATCTTTGATTTGAAGCATTTAATCTGAAATTTCTAGATTTATTATTCATATGCTTTAAGGATTTTGAGTGGTATAATCTGAATATTAAATCTCTTGAGTTGTTCATTGATTTAGAGATTTATTGTTAAAATTCTGAATCTGATTTTTCCGTTTACATTGTGATATTTTCTGTTTAAATCATATTTCTTGGTGTCCATTGATTAGAAAATTAATTGTTTAATATCCAAGCTCCTTGGTGCATTAATTTTAGAGATTTTGATATATGTCATTGGTTTAATTTTCTGCATATGACATAAATTTGTGGAGCTTAGTTTGATATTACCGTGATATATTTGGTATGATAGGACACTGTATTTTTAGATTATTTCATTTGTTACAGTTCTGAAAAATTATGTATTGATTGTTAAAGTGGAGTAGTTTCCTGTTGTAAATTTGTTCTAGGTGTGTGGGTGCAACCGAGTGAGTTGGCGACCTTGTGCTTGACTTGAGAGTGTGTCTGAAGGCCTTGAGCCTCAAGAATCCACTAGGGAGAGTGGAGGTCTTGTGTGAGAGGAGTTGGTGAACTCCGTAGGTTCGGCTTGAGAGTATTCTCGGAGCTTGGAGCAGTGTATGCACTAGGAAGGTTTTTGATATTTTGTTTGATTGCTTGTGTGACGTGTGTTTGTAAAACAAGTATACTTGTGATAAATAATATATCTGCAACTACTTCAGTCTGGATGTAGCACCCTACTTAGGCTTAGTGGGTGTGAACCACGATATTTCGTGTGTCTCTTGTCTCTCTGATTTAATTTCTGAATATTCTATTTTGAGACAAAAAGTAACACGGCTTCTGGTTTGTTATTGTTTCTGCTGTAGCAATTTTCTGATATATTTTGAAAGTGTTGTAGGACCTTACTGGTTCTGATATCATTGTTGTAGCACTTAAACTGTTTTTTGGTATTTGGAATTAATCATTTTCTGTTTTAAGTAAGAAAGGTTGTTGCTGCGTTTGCTCTGTAAAATAAAAGGTCAGGTACATTTTCTATTGATATACATCATATAGAAATTATTTTGGACATATAGGGACCTAAGGTAAAATTAATAAAATTGTTATAGTTGTGTGATTGTTATCTGGACTGAACTTACAAAATAAATTGATAATTGTCAATCTTGTTGAATTGGTGTGGTGATTGAGCTTAATTTTTTAACTTTGTCTAGACGTTACAGATTTAAGGATCTACTACGAAAAAGTTTTAAAAAAATTGAAAACACCTATTCACCCACTCTAGGTGTTCTCCCATATCCTCTTGTAAAGAAGCACTTGCCCAACAACAATAACCACTTTGGCAATCTCAGTAAGCTCCCTCAGCTTCTTCCTTGCTTCTCGCCCGTTCTCTTCTTCCATTAACTCCCACAATGCTTTTTTTTTTTTTTTTGAATACAAGAAAGTTTAAGTGGGGTTAGACACTGGTATCCCACTAGGGTCAGGGAAGACCCCCCAACCTCTTTGAGGATTTCCGGGAGGGATTACATATCACCCACCAACAAAGTTCTCACATCGATCAGCGAGGTTTGAACCCACGCCCTTGAGGGCTATGAACCAAACCCTTAGCCAACTGTGTCCACCTTTGTTCCAAAAATAAAAATAAAAAATTCCAAATTCTTTTTTTTTGGGGGTAGTTTTTGCTGGTTATTTTTTTTGTCTCTACCCTTTTGCATAAAAAAAATGACACATGCTAGCTCTTAGAGAGACGCTAATCAATATGCTTCCGTTTTGAATATGTAATTATAACTATCCGCTTGGACTCATTTTTCAAATTCAAACTTAACTGTTTTCTCAACAATAACGAATAGTCATATTATTAATTCATCAATTAATTATATTTAATTTTGAATTAATTATTAAAGCGCTAAGTGGATTGCATCTCCCCATAGGCGAGGCAATAGGTTGTGATTTCAAATTCAAGTTTTAAAATAAAAAATAAATGAAAAATGTGTAAATAAAAAGTATAGTGTTAACTCCTATTACTAATGGTAAAATTATCTTGTTTACAAAAAACAATGGTAAAATGTTAAGAGTGTTGCACTCTTAAGGCTAGGAACCAGAGAACAAAAAAGAAGAATCGTTTATTATTCAAGATAATTCCACTAAGGGCCATGTGTCTACATTATATACCCCCACATGCTTCTAACTAACAATGCCACCTCATGTAACTAACTAGACACCTCATCCTATACATGGTGACTATCCAATCGACTAATACTATCAGTAATAGTTACAAGTAATTCAATCGACTAATATTATCAGTAATTCAAGGGTACAAGTAATCCTTGCTTCATGAAGGAGCACTTCTCAATCTTGTTTCCTTCTTCGTATCATTCGCCACTGCTTCTAAAGGAACCTTGTCCTCAAGGTTCAAGCTTGGATAATGCAACTTCAAGTCTGCCTCATCTTCCCAAGTAGCATCTTCAGGCAAGGCATCGGACCACTGCACCAACCACTGCTTTTGTTGGCTAGTTTTATTGTTGACTTCTCGAGAGATCAGAACAGATAAAGGTTGTTGTACTGGAGAATTGTAATGAAGTAAAACTGGAAAGGTAGGAACCAAATCCTTATGATCACCACGAAAAGGCTTCAAAACAGACACATGAAAGGAGGGATGAATGGTGCACCCATCTGGTAACTGTAATTGGTAAGAGACTGGGCTCAACACACGACTGATAGGAAAGGGACCAAAATACCTCTTGGATAATTTCTGGTTGCTCCTTTTAGCCAGTGAGATTTGTCGATATGGTTGAAGCTTCACCAAAACCAAATCTCCCACCTTCAAAACAACATCCTTTCGATGCCTATCAGCTTGGATCTTTATCCTGTTTTGAGCATCATGCAAATGCTTCTTCAGATTAGACAGCAATTCATTCCTATGAGATAATGTCACATCTACAGCCTCCACTCGGACTGAACCTTCAGGGTAGTGAGGGATCATGGTTGGCAGCTTCCCATATAAAGCTTGGAAGGGAGTAATTCCAATGGAAGAATGAACAGCAGTGTTATAGTGCAATTCTGCCCAACTCAAATAGAAAAAGCATCTATGATTTTCATCATGGCAGAAGGCTCTTATGTATTGCTCCAGGTATCTATTTGTGACCTCTGTTTGGCCATCAGATTGGGGATGGTAGGATGTGCTAGTTCGAAGAGTAGTACCACTGTTCTTGAAGAGAAGTGACCAGAATTGACTGATGAAAATGCTATCTGTAATCACTCAATTTTGTCCTCACATGAAAATAAAAATAAAACATGGACCATTCATTTTAGGACATATTTGTTATTATTACTATTTTATATATAAAATATATATATATATAAATATAAAATAAAAGGAAAGTAAAAAAGAAGATAAAAAAATATAAAAAGAAAAAGAAAAATAGGCTTCTTAATGACAAAGAAACATTTAAGGGGAGGTCGGTTCTCAAACCACATACCCATCACTCATTATTACTTTGTTAATCATCCCACGTGATGTCAATGTTGTGCAACACAATAGCTGTGTCAGTTTTGAGAAACAGAAGAGCAGAGATAGAGTAGAGTGAGTTGCAGGGTTCATCTAAAAAAAAAAATATTTTTTTGAAGAGCAGAAAAAGTTACACCGCCAAACCCATGGTATAAAAAGGGTTCGTACTAAGAGAGTAAAAAAGGAGGGAATCAACTACATGCATTAGGTGAGGCACAAATACAACAAAATCACACACACTGATTAAGAGAGAAAGCTGGAGCTTGATAAAAAAAACCAATTCTGGTCAAAAAATAACATGCTATCAGCAGCCATCGTGGTGAGTCGTCAACCGTTTGCTGCCACCTAGACTCCACCCACCGTCGTGCACAACCCCAATCCGCGAGTCGCCCATGTTAAAGGCACCTCTCAGTTTTGTGGAATAATTCCCTTTATTTATTGTGCACTCTCCCAGGTTAGTGTGCAAATTTAACTTTTAGCTTATGTTGTGTTGATACTTTAGATTTTAAATATCTTATGATTGTTTATCGCTATGCTTTCAATTGACTATCTTTTATTTTTTGACCGAATACATCAGTGCACCAAAATAAAATGGACTGGACAAAGATAAAAATAATAGTAAAGTGAAGTGCACATATGGTAAAACTCCTCACATATTATCGTTTTCCATGAATCCATTGGTTTTGGTTTTATATCGTTATCATTTGTAAACGACTTTGAGGTGTACGTAGCTTTACATGAAGACTAAAAAAGATTGGGCACCATTATCACTGTTAGCACGTTTGGTGTATTCTTGGAATAGAATAAAATAATGTTCAAAAAATGCAAAAAGCAATAAAAAATATTTGATGAAAAGCATTGTCAAACCAATGTCTGTAGGTTTACGTACGTAGTAACCATTGCATTTGTTATAATTTTATTTGGAAAAAAACTGAAATCCTTCTTGAATTGAGAGTAAATGGTTTTTCTCTCTGATGATGGTTATCAATATATTTTTTAGAATCATTTCGACTGGGACAGTCCGGTGATTTTAATCCGTTTAGTAATAATAAACAAGTAAACAAAAAAATCATAATTTTTATTTAAAATTATTGATTTTGGTTTCATTAAAAAAGATAAAAATTAATTTTTTTTATTAATTGAAATGGGAGTCAGCTGAGCCGTGACGGCTTGTTAACCCCACACATTTTGTTTTGACTCATTTTTGCCGTGACGGCATGGTGATTCAAAATTAAATCAAATTTATCATAAAATGTACGATAACAAAATTAATAATATGAATATTATTATTCTTTTAAAAGAAAGGATTAGCTGAGTTGAGACAGCTTGTTAATTCTGCAATTATCATTTCGGATTATTTTAACTGCGACAGTTTGATATTCCGAAACCATCAAATCCAAAACCTTCAAATTATTTGTTTTTAAAACTACTTTCAAAATTAAAATCAATCAACACACAAATATTTTCTACAGAACGACGTAGCTTTGAGTTCCCTATTGTACCGAGGGATACGTCGGAGCGGGACTCATCCCGTCAAGCACAAAAATAAAATTTCAAAATTAGTTTTCTTTTCCAACGATCAATTTTATTTATTTAGGGTGAAATAAATATTTAAAATATTATCAATAATTTGCACAATTAATATAAGGTAACCGTTTTTAACGGACGGTGTAGGGCGCTAATACCTTCCCTACTCGTAATCGACTCCCGAATCCATTTCTTTTGTTTTCAAAGACCAGTTGTCTTTAAAAAAGGTTTTTCCAATGTTTTCCTAAATAAACTTTGGTGGCGACTCCATTGATTTAACCATTCAATATTCTTGCGCCGTCACGTCGCGATACGGTTGCGACAGCTGGCGACTCCACTGGGGACTTTTCAGAGAGTCAAGCCTATTTTATTAATTGTGCAAATTATTCATAAATTTTATTTATTTTGTTTCACCCATCTTTTTTGTATTCTTTTATATCTTTTGAATAAGTGTCATTATTGAACATTATGTGTTGATGGTATATATAGTTGCATAAAGTATGTATCTTGTTTGACCTTAACCTCAGGGTAGACGATTTTTGCTCTGTATATATCCGGCCTTGTTATTGTTTTGCAGCCTTGAGACTTTAGTTATTTTAGGATGTACATGTATGTATACTCCTAGCACACAACTCACACACGCTTACGAGTGGGGCCCTATACCCGGGTCTGAGTGAACTTAAGATAGAAAGGAGGTTGTGTAGTGGTATCCATTTTGGATGTACATCCTGTTTGGTTATCATGAAAGCCTCATCTAGAGCGTGACTATTTCGGGATTATAGCCATTTTGGACGTACGTCCTGTTTGACTATGTTTTCGAAATAAGATCTTAGCTCTAGAGACCAAGGTTCCCGTAGTTATAGAACCACCAAAATGAGAGGTCTCACACATTAGTAAGACCTTTTGACCTGCAAAATAAGAGTAATGCAACTCAAAAGAAATTGATGATGTGAAGGGAGCATATCTCCTTCTTACTCTTATTCTTATTTTCTACATATTTCCTAATCATCATGAATTCATATTTCAACTACTCATGCAAATGCACAATGACATAAAAAAAAATTAAAATTTTATTTTTTAAAAAAATTTGTACTCACTCAATATTATCTTCGTCATTTTTTTTAAAAAAAAAATTTCAAAAATAAAACATCATGCATCATTCTTTGTACTCACTCACCCACATTATCTATCTTACACTATTTCAGGAATGTTTGTTACGGAACTGTTGAATTTTAGTTTGATCGTGAGTATCATTATTATAAATATGGGATCAAATCACCGTGAGACACAATCATCAATGTTGAGGAAAACTCTGCATCTCAAAGCTAAAAAACCTGAAACGGAAAGTTTGAAGGTTCTGGGCCGCATGTTAAAGAAATCGCAACAGTTGACCCTCGCTAGAAAGTATGGGAATGTCCTGGATTTATTGGAGGTGGATGTTCAAGTTGAGGCAATCACTGCAATTGCACAGTATTATGATTCACCTCTACGATGCTTTACTTTTCAAGATTTTCAGTTAGCCCCTACATTGGAAGAATTTGAGCGAGTCTTCGGGTTATCTTTAGAAGAGGAGAAACCCTATCGTTACATTGGGCATTATCCTTCCATGCACGTTGTTGCTGAGATCTTGAAAGTTCAGGTGAGAGAGTTACAAGAAAGGAAGCAAATTCGGAATGAAACTGAGGGATTTCCGAGAAAGTATCTTGAAGAACATCTTCACCACTTAGCATAAGAAGGGGAATGGGACACTTTCATTGATGTGTTGGACCTCACTATATATGGCATTCTCATATTCCCTAATATTGATGAATTTGTGGACTTTGCAGCCATTGATGTATTTGTAGCACGCAAATTCAAACGTGAAAACCCAGTCCCAGCCATTCTTGCTGATGTTTACTATACCTTGAGCTTTTGTCATGAAAGGAAAGGGAAGTGAATCTTGTGTTGTTTACCAGTGTTGTTCATATGGCTCACTGCTCACATGTTTAACAGAGGATACAAAGCGATGTGCCTGATCGCTGATTTTCGGATGTATCAGTTGAAAGCCAAAAGTGGTCGCGAGTGGGTGGAAACTTTAGCCAAGCTTGAGGGAAAAAGTGTTCGATGGTATCCTGAATGGGCAAGAATAGAAGCTTTGGTTTACCAATGTGGGGATTTTCCCAATGTGCCTCTGCAAGGTACTCGTGGATGTATAAATTACAATCCATCTTTGGCATTACGACAACTTGGTTATGCTATGAAAGAGGCTCCTACTGAAGACATGACCATTCCTTTCCTCCTTTATGATCTCAGCCCTGAGAATACCACAATGATCAAAAGGGTTCGAAATGCGTGGGACAAGGTAGTACGAAAGGGTAAAGAATTGGGGGTAAGAAGCTGTGATTGCAAAGAAAACTATCGTCAATGGGTTAAAGACCGACATGTCGGACATTGGAACGAAAAAACATTGAGAGAGACCATAGTTTTGAAAGGACTAATAAGAAGGCTAGAAATGAAGAACACCTCAAGCTCAAAACACAGGATTGCTTAAAAGCAGCAAACAAGGAATTGGGACTTCGAGGGCAAGAAAGGGATAAGGCCCTGGCTGAAAACCAACAAATCAAGAAGTCACTTAGAAGCAGTAAAGCAACTGAAAAGGATGCATTAAGACAAGCGGCCCATATACAACAACATATGGAAGAAGTAGTGGCCGGATATCAGGATGTGATCCAGAGAGGGCAGGAAGACATGCAAAGGTTAAGAGACCATATTCAAGAGCAAGAAGCAGTCATTACTGAGATTAGAGAAGATGTTGCTTTCTGGATGACTCGTTTCTCAAATTGGGTCAAGATTGCTAATAGGGCAATCATAGATGTTCCAGATCTTTTGAAGATGGCCGACATGATGGTAAATCCCCTCAGCACCCCGATGGAGATTTGTGACTTCATAGATCATTGCAAAGATTTGGTTAGGGAAATGAAACAATTGGTCAGTGGGGGCATGTGAAGCAGTGTATGAATATGACCACTTGTATTTTGTTAGAGAACGTTTGTATTTTGTTATGAAATGATTGTAATATGCTTTAGTTCTCAACAAAGATGTTTTGCTTGTGATCCTATATTTATATGACCTAGTACTTTCGAACGTGACGTTCTGAGAAACGGTCTTGAAATGAATAATGATACTCACATCAATGCAACACACGTATCAACAGTTTTCCGACAAGCTCAAAAAGGAAATAGTAGTACCATAA
>NW_026897310.1:0-30805 GCF_033153095.1 Gastrolobium bilobum
TTCATGCAGAGAAATAAATAGAATAATTGATGATTAATCCTATGGGATTTGACCACTTGAAATTATAATGTTGGTCAATTGTTAAATTGAGATGTATCGAAATATGGGATTTAAATCCATAAGGAGGTAGTATTGATTAAGCATAGGGGAGATGAATTAATTATGTATTATATGTATAAGGAAGAAGTTGATAGAATCGCCATGGATGGCATTGAACAAGGTTCATTGAGAGTATGATTGTCCGTAACGGAATATGGTCTAGCTTGACAGACATGCCATAAAGTAAACAAATGTGATTATATGTGTGCGTTAATGTGTGGAATTCTCCTTGGAAATGGCTACTTGTAGAGGTTCAGGTGTTATGAAGCATAAGAGGATTGATCCATGATGGAGGTCTCATGGAGATCTCAAAGAATGAATATCGTAAATTGAAATGGCCTAATTACTAGTGGATGTTGTAATGCATTGTGAATAATACCTAATGGCCTGATGGCCAGTATACCTACTCTGATAAATAAACGGATGATGATCCAGTGATGGCCTAAGTGCCAGTATACATATATATATGTATGTACACCTTGTGACGGCCTGAGCGCCTAATTATCCGTGTTGAGGTAAATTATTAAATTTTTTTGTAAAAGGACAATGAGGCCGAATGAAATCCTCGATGATGGGAAGTATCTGAAGAGATTGTATGATTAGAGAATGAGCTAATGTACAACCTGATGGGAAATCATGTGATTAGTGTATGAACTAAGTTACAATAAAGGGTGGAATTATGTGTTTAGCAAAAGAGCTAATGTGTAATGTCAAAACAAAAATGATAAGATTAGTTAATGAGTTGAGGTATAAGTGTTAGTGCAAGGATTGATATAACTTTCCAGTGCACGGATTGAGGTGAAATTAGTCTTTGTGATAGGACGAATATGTTTAGAAGATCCCTGTGTGATGGGAAGTATATGTGAGATGTGTACAGAACTTTGAGAAAATTCTTGATTCACGGAATAGAGATTATGTTATGAACTATGCCAAGTGAATAGTCAAAGTAAAAGAGAAAACAATCTGTGAGAAGAATAAGCAAGGAAGAGATAATGGACTATGGATTTGAACAATAACATGACAGAAGGAACTATTGAGAGTTAAGAAATGTGTATGAAATTACGAAGAGAATGTGAATTATTATAATAGTGACTTACATGTAAACTATCTGTGAGAAGAATGAAATGAGAGAGTAAAATGAATTGACTTATATATATAACAGGTGTATATTATACCATTATTACTATGGTTATGGGGATAGCCCCATGTGAATATACCAAAGATATTTTGCTGTTATATACAGAGTGATACAGACACCAAATGGACTGGGTCCACGTGTGATCTGGAGTGTACGGAGTACCAGTTTTGCCGTTATATACGGATATGTTATAAGTATGAACTCCCCTGTGTACTGGGTACACGTTTGCTGTTGTATACAGATGTGATGTAAATATGAACTCCTCTATGCACTAGGTGCACGTTATGAGACTTGATATTACCATCTCTGTGCGGCCTATGTGCCCGAAGTGTGTAGCCATCTCCGTGCGGATTATGTTCCCGGAGACTATTATTATGTTATACGAGTAATATGAGATGAGGAAGTATCCCGCAGTGATGAGACTGCTATTATAGTTGAATTGATCTACATAAGTGCACAAATAAGAAACGTTGGGAATACTAATAGAACACAGTCAGCAGGTGGTAGGTTATCATTACTGCATGGATTATATGGGTGGATTCTCTGATCGGTGGGTCATTACATCTGGGGCCCTGAGGACAGCAAGAGCTCGAGCGGTTAAAACCTGTGAATGTTGTTACCCACTGTATTGAGAGAGTTCTTCCATGTGATTAACGCAAAAATGAGGTCAGATATTTGTAAATGGACAATAGTATGTCAGAATTGGAGACAAGAGGTGAGGTATAGTGTGTAAATTTTTTTTTGAAGTGTGATAGTGAAACACTATTGTGGGTGTAAAGTAAGTTTGATGAAATAATTTCGGCTCCAAGTGAGGTACTAAATTTGTTGGAATTCTCGTCTTATGATGAAAGAGATAATAACGAGATTGATGTTGACAGATTGAGTGAGTGTCCTTCTAAGAAGGCTGGTGATGATCAAGAATTCAGGTTAAAACGGTGAATTATAAGCCCTTATAAAAGGTAAATTGTGATGGAATCAAGCACGAATGTGTAAATATAGTTGGAAACTGGAATTGTAATTGGTTACCTAAAATTTGATAACCTGACTTACGGGTGGAGTAGATTGAGGAGTGTTATATATAATCGCATATACCACGTATGGTGGAAAGTGTATGGAAAATGCACAATGCTGACGTTGTTTTGGTTAGGTACTAATAATATATGGTCGAGTGCTTGTGGTAACTTCGAATGTTCCGAGAGACTGATATACCAACCAGTGGTGAATTGTATAAGTAGGGGCAATGATGGATTTAGTTTTATGTGACTTGATAATCAAGTTTCAAAGATTCCTATAGGATGAGACTTGCATGTGAGAGACATGACATTTTTAGTGGTCCATCAGTTAGTAGTGAAATGGGTTTGGAAAATGATTCGTCCCAAGGTGTTTGGTGAAAGTTAGTGAAGCTGTGAGTTTATAGTATTTTAAAGTGGACATCCATGATAAAAATGTCGATAATGAAGAAGTGAGGGTATAAATGAATGAAAAATGATGTTGAATCTATAATATTGTTACAGGATGATGAGTAAAAATGGTTACTTGGTGAAAACCTTAGGCATAAGACCTTTGATACGAAAGTCATTAATGAGTGTTGTGTTTAGACTGTGAGAGGTCTAAGTATGGAGTTGAGCTGGTTAAGTTGGTAAAGTTGAGATGGTTAAGCTAATAAAGAGTTTAACAATGAGTGTAAATTATAAATATGAGTTTGTAGATGGAAAAATTTCGTGAGTATTTGTGGTCGAAAGACCTTATAGGGCTAATCGAAAATATAAACTAGTATGGGTATTGCTAGTTTCGTATCACAAAGAGAAAGATATAGTTGTGAGTACCTAAAAAGAGGTGAAGACACGTGACAAGGAAAAATAAAGTAAATGAGTATAGAATTTAATGTGAATCGGAATTGTAGGATACGACAAAGTGCCTTTGAAACTAGAAAGCATGTGGTTGGGTGAAAGCCAAGAAAACAATGAAATGATAAGAGTAGTGACAGTAATGGAAAGAAATGGTTGTTGGGGTATTGTCAAAACAGTGAGGACCGCGAAAAAAGTTAAGTACTAAAGAACGTGAGTTGGAAATACTCCAGGAATAACTAGTGAATGTGCATGAAAGCGATTAGATGCTTTTGAGAACGACCATGGGTCAGAAAGATGGATAAAGATGAGAATGAGGTAAATTGATACCGACAAATCCGTAATATTGTTATATTATTACCTACAAATCAGCGAAAGGGTAACGGGAGACCAGAAAAAGTGTAAAGTATTGTGAATTAAAAGGTCACAGAACCATGAGAGACAAGTGATTGTGAAGGATCAAAGGATAATAAGTATCATAAAAAGGAGATCATGCTTGTGATAAAAGTAATGTGGTAAAGGAACACACTTGAGGATGCTACTTGGGAGCGGGATGATGAGATTCTCCGACTGTGTCCTCAGTTAGCGGATGAGTATGATTTAATTTTGCGGACAAAATTCTAAAAAGTTGGGGTGAGTATAACACCTCACAATTTTAAATCAATTAATTAAAATATTAAATGAGCAATCAAGTGATGAATTAGTGAAAATCCTAAAGATTAGGCCAAAATACAAAGAAAGGGCAAAACGGTAATTAGCCAACACGCAACCCTAGGAAGATAAAAATTGAGTAGAAGGTCTCAGATGGTAAAAATAACCCTGGAAATGGGTTCAGAACGAAAAATTGAGTGGATGGGCAAGTTTCAGAAAAATCAGTGAATAGTGTTTTTCGCGGGTAAAAATATCGCGTTACGATTGCACCGTAAAACGTGCCAGTTGAATTTTGAGCTCTAGGTTTCAAATATGAGTTAAAAATGGTCTAATGAGTTAGGAAATATGATTTCTTATAATATTCGATGAAATTAAGACAGTTTGGGGAAGCGTGCCAATGGCGCGCGTAATAGCTTAAAACAGTGTTTTCTCCGAACGAATGGAGGACTCTTAATTCACCTGATCAAGCCTAATTAAAGGGGAATAGTTAATGTTAAAAATTTGAGTTTCTAAATAGGTTGTGAATTTACGGACGTTTAGTGGAATCGGAGGAAAATTCGGATTAGTTTTAAATCGCGTGAGGTGGCGGTGGGACCCACCCCACTTAAGTGACTTAAGCCACATGTGCTTGGCACTATTCATGCATCACTTTCCTCCCTTCTTCTTCATGAAACCCGCAGCCCCCTCCCCCAAAAACCCCATTTGCATTCAAATTTTCTTTTCACCATAACTTGATCATTTCTTAACCAAATCAAGTGATTTTTGTGTTGAAATTTGTTGGAAACAACCTTCTAAACACATTGGTACCACTCTTGAGCCTTGAAACCGTGTATTTGGGGAGATATTGGCCATTTACAGCCACGAAATTTTGGAGAAAAAATGGTTGTCCATGGAGCTTTTTGATCTTCCATTGCTTGGAGGAGTCTTGGGTTAGCTTCTAGCCTTTGTTGTGAGTATGTTTCCATCCCATTTACATGGTTTAATTGTGATTGAATTTTTGGAAACCTAAAGCTTGATTTGATGATGTGTTGTGTTAGAGAGCTCAATTTGAAAATGTGTATTAGATGATAATGTGTTAGAATGATGTATTAAAGCTAGAAATGCGATGAAATTTATTGATGAAAAATGTGAATTTTTAACTTAGAAAATTTTGAGGTTGTCATGACTTTGAGTTTTGAAAATGTGTTAGGATTGGATTGATGAGTTGTTGTATGATTGTATGTTGATATAATAGGATTGTATGAGGTGTGGAATGATTAAAGTTGTATGGAAATTCCTTGGAATGCCATAGGGTAAAATTCGATTCTTTTAAGAAAGATTGAAGAATTGATGTTGAAAAATGATTTGGATGATGATTTGAGTAGTTATATGGTGCTTAGATGGGTTGTGTTGTGCTTGGAGAGTGTTTGAATCAATGGAAAAAAATGAATTGTGTTAGAGACCTAAATGAGCCCAGAATGAAATATTTCGCAAAACGATGCGTAAATGTCGAAAAACGGAAAAACGATGATTGAACTAGCCTCTAAACAACCTAAGGGAGTGTTATAAAATGAGAAAGAAAATTTAGGAAAATAAATCTCAAATTTACACCTACATGGCCGAACCTCCAAGGGGAAAAGGGGTGATTTGGCGATTTTCGCGTTTTGATGTAATTCGACGCGAAAATGACGAACCGACACTTGAACTGGCCTATTGACAACCTAATGAGACGTAACAAAATGAGAAAGAAAATTTAGAAAAATAAATCTCACATTTACACTACAATGGCCGAACCATCAAGGGAGGATTTTTGTGTTTTTGCGTTTTGATACTATTTGACGAGTACTGATGGATGTACGTTATTGTATAGGTTGCCGTACGTCGACCTGAATCCCGAATCTTGAATCAGTGAGTTGCCCTTGGTCCGGGACCAAGTGGATTGAGGTAAGAAATTGGTTCATTGCATGTGTAATTAAGTTGAGGGATAAGCTGCTGCGGAGCTTGTGGAAACACGAATTAAGGTAACCTCTTGGTACTGGGGCTTGTTCCCCTTTTCTGTTCCACCTTGCCAGTTGATGGCAACGGTAGGAAGTGTGTATGAATAGTATAGAACACATGAGCATGCATGCATTATTGCTATGGGTACTGCGGTACCGAGTCTCTGGCCAGTAGACAGTTTTATTAGCCTTCGGGCATTTTCGGACTTCCGCTGGATAGGTCTCCAGGAGGGAGTTCCAGTTGACCGCGTGTCATGGTGTGTGATCCGGGTAGGAGCACACTAGGAATGTCTTTGGCGTTTTGGTTGGTTTGGGCATCATGGTTGTGGTTTCTGTGAACACACCTTGGATGATACCCATAGGCTTATATATGCCGAGGGCGTACGTGGAATTGGGGTTACCATCCCGTATCGTCGTATTTTGTTTTCTTTATATTCCCCATTCTCTAAATCCCTTGCTATATCCCGTTTTCAAAGTGGTTGTTGTATTCTATTGATATGCATCGAAGTGAACCATTGGGTGGAGTTTTCTCCAGAACCTCTTGGTTACTGAGCGTATATCTCACCCCGTCTCGGGGCAATTATTTCAGGAGATAGCAGTGGAGCAGGAGCGCTGGAGCGCTTCATATTTTGCATTTTGTTGGCCGTGTGGCCTAGGCTAGACTTAGGGCATGAACATGTCATTTGTATTTATTAGTAGCTTCATTAGCATTTTGTTCATGCCATTTTGCCTAAGTCTAGTAGTGATGTATTTGGTTATGTTGTCTTTTAAATTAAGTTGAAATTTTAGAAGAATGTAATTTGAAGTTTTAGTTTCAAGTTGTAATTTGTAAAGCCATATTGTAATAGTATTGATGCATGTCTAATTATGATGGAAGGGCCTTAGGCCTATTTTAGGTTATGATAATATGTATGATGGAAATATGCATGAAAAAGGTGTTAGTGATTGCAACTACTTGAGAATGACTAATATGGACTCTATGTTTAATAACTATAAACTGGATTGGGTTGTAAGTGCCCCAAGGCGTTGTTGGTCCTTGTGTGTGCCACCCATTGGATTATTACTGTATTATCATGTGTTTATTAGGTACATTTGAGGTTTAAATGATCTTTTACAAATTTGGGATTATTGGAAAAACAAAGGAAACTCTGGCGAATTTTCTGTAGAATTGGCAGATTTTAGGCGAACTTTGGGAGAGCATATCTCCCTCCATAGAGGTCCCCTAGGGACGTTCCATACGCCATTTTGAAGGTTGAGATGTCCTCTACCTTGTGTCAAAATTTGAGGAAATTCTGGGTTGATCTTCGGCCTGAAATAAATAGAGAAACGCGGACTGCCCATGTGCCCCTGCACCTGAGGCAGATTCTGGACCGGATTTGGGAAATTAATTCCCGCTTCGTTTCTCCGCCAAATTAAGCGTGTGATATATCAAAATGAAGTTTTAGATGTCTAGTTTGTAGGATAAAAATTTGAGAGCAAATGGTTGAGTAGATTGAGTGCAGTAATTCGAGCAATGTGAGTGGTTTGGAGCTGTTTTTGGGGTTGTTTGGGCTAATTGCTTATCCAACTTCAAACGGCGATAACCGGAGCAAATGAGCTCCGAATTGAGCGTATGATAGCTTTTTAAAAATAATGGAATTAAGTAATACAAAAATATAATCTGAGAAGAAGGGTTAGTTGCGATCGGTTTGGTCGCAGAAAAATTTAGAGTGAAACATGTTCGAATTGGTAAAAATGTAAAGTTGGAAATAGGCTAAGTGAGTTTATGGGAACTCCTTAGTAACTCATAATAAATGATGTAAGTTATAAAAATAGTTGAAATAAGTCTTCCGCAAGAGTTTACGGTTACGGTCACAGCTTTTAATTATTACGCTTTTTATGATTTAAATGCTCGCGTAATAGTCGAAAAAAATTTACTCTCGTTTTTTTTAAATGAACTGCTGTGATTGTAACTGCGCTTAATATCATAATTAATGTTAACAATACCGGTACGTAACGGGCTGTTACAGATGGTCCAAGACATTACTAATTAATTTAATTGGTTAAATTAATTATCAAATATTCAAATTTTGAATTTTGAATTTGAAATTCGAATTTTGAATTTGAATTTTGAAATTCGAATTTTGAATTTGAAATTTAAAATTTGAAATTTGAAATTTGAATTTAAATTTTGAAATTTGAATTTTGAATTTGAAATTTGAATTTGAATTTAGAATTTAAATGTTTGAACATTTGAATTTAAATGTTTGAATTCGAATTTGAATTGGCTATGAAAAGTTGTTTCATAACAAAAGGATAAGATGAGATCTTGTTGGAACAAATTCCTTGTATCAAGAGAAGATCTAGGGAGATCTCCAAAGGCTGATTTGGGGCGCCACTTTGGTTGGAGATGAGTGTCATCTTTTTCAAACAAACAAGCTTTAATCAGATTTGGTTGTTGAGAGAATCAGTGAGCTAGTTGGTTCAAACTTGAATGCAACAGCTCAAAGTATCTGAACCCTTTTTGGGGCTGAATGGGGCGCATGAATAGGATGGTCATATGATGACCATTAGTTCAGAATCTTGACTAGATAGAGACCTAGTCTCATGAGGATTCAAAGGTAGGTTGTTGGGAATTTTGAATTGCAACAACTCCACCTTTTTCTCCTCTCTTGTGCGCCACTTTAATTGGTTTTTTAAGTGAAAATTCTGATTTGATTTCTCTCATTTTCTCACTCTCTTGTGCGCTTACTAGGGGTAAGTTCTCCTTAAGGTTTTCAGAAAAAGACCTAGCCAATTCTACTCCAATCCATTCCCCACTCTTGTGAAGTTTTCATGCTGAAGACTTCACTCTTCTAAACACATTTACCTAGCCTCCTTCTTCACCTATTGAGCGCATAGCAAGCCTCTTTGTGTTGGTCAATTGGTGGCTTGACAAGAAGAGTTCTTGCATCTTGACGTGGGTGGTGTGGATCAACGTTAGAGGGTTTAAACCGTTCAAACCTAACATTGAACGTCTTGGAGTTTTGAACTCACAAATAAAGGTAACATCATACTGTCATAAAGCATGATTCTTGATTGCATGTGTGATTCCGGATAAGAAAAATTTTGTTTTTCCCTCTCACATGCTACGGCCTTCAAGGCCAGTTACTATCACACATAGCCTTATGTTCTAATTCTACAGGAAGTTGACAAGACTTACCGTACACCAGTTGGAATGGTGAAATACCTATTGGGGTCTTGAAGGCTGTCTGGTATGCCCAAAGCGCATCGTCAAGCTTCTTTGACCAGTCTTTCCTTGAATTTCCCACAGTCTTCTCTAGGATTTGCTGTAGCTCTCGATTTGAAATCTCCACTTGTCCACTTGTCTACGGATGGTAAGGTGTCGCCACCTTATGATTAACTCCATAATTAGCAAGTAGACTCTGAAATTGCTTGTTGCAGAAGTGGGATCCTCCATCGCTTATGATAGCTCGTGGAACTCCAAAAATTGTGAATATGTTCTTTTGTAGGAAAGACACAACCACTTTAGCATCGTTTGTCGGAAGAGCCGCTGCTTCCACCCACTTTGACACGTAGTCCACAACCACCAAGATATACTGATTAGAGTAGGAGCTGGGAAAGGGTCTCTAAAAATCTATGCCCCACAAGTAAAATATTTCTACTTCTAGAATGTTATTCAAGGGCATATCATTCCTCTTTGAGATGTTCCCAGTCCTTTGGCATCTGTCACATCTCTCCACGAAAATTTCGGGCATTCTTGAATATAGTGGGCTAATAGAATCCACTCTGTAAGACCTTTTGAGCAGTACGATTCCCAGCGAAGTGTCCTCCGTAATCTGAACCATGACAATGCAATAATATGTTTTCCACCTCTTCTTGAGGTACACATCTTCCCATCATTCCATCAGTGCAAACAAAGTAAAGAAAATGATCATCCCACAAATATCTCCTTGCATCATGAAGAAATTTCTTTGTTTGTTGCCATTACTTGTTCATCTGGGAATGCATCCTGGATCTCTATTTAGGTTCTTCTTGTAGCTCCTTGACTTGAATTCGGGATAGGTGGTCAGCTACTAAATTCTTCACGTCTTTCTTGTCCCGAATCTCTAATTCAAATTCCTGAAATAACAACATCCAATGTAGCAAATGTGGTGGCATCCTGCTTATTCAGAAGATGCTTCAATGCAGCATGGTCAATAAAAATAATAACTTTGGACCCAATTAGATAAGATCTAAACTTGTCTAATGCATAAACTATAGCTAACATTTCTTTTTCAGTAGTGGCATAATTGACTTGTGCCTCATTTAAAACTTTACTAGCATAGTATATGACATGTAACAACTTATCCTTACACTGCCCGAGAACTGCTCCAACAACATATGCACTTGCATCGCATATGAGCTCGAACGGAAGGTTCCAATCAGGTGTTGTCAAGACAGGTGCGGTAGTCAGCTTCTCCTTCAAAAGATTGAAAGCTGTTAGGCAGGCATCATTAAATATAAATTCAGCATCCTTGACCAAAAGTTGACTCAGTGGTTTGGCAATTTTGGAGAAATATTTGATGAACCTCCTGTAAAAACCTGCATGTCCAAGAAAACTACGAACACTGTTAACATTAGTGGGAGGGAGAAGTTTTTCAATAATCAATAACATAGCCTTATCCACTTCAATTCCTTTTTCAGAAATACGGTGTCCTAAAACTATGCCATCACTTACCATAAAATGGCATTTCTCCCAATTTAAAACTAAATTAGTTTCTTGACAATGCTGCAAAACACAAGAGAGGTTAGCCAAACATGAATAAAAAGAATCACCAAAGATAGAAAAATCATCCATGAATACCTCAAAGAATTCTTCTATCATATCAGAGAATATGAAGAGCATGCACCTTTGAAATGTGGCTGGAGCATTACATAATCTGAACGACATTCTCCTATACGCGAATATACCAAATGGGCATGTGAATGCAGTTTTCTCTTGATCCTCTGGTGCAACTGCAATCTGATTGTACCCCGAGTAACCATCCAAGAAACAATAATATGAATAGCCACCTAATCTTTCAAGCATCTGATTCATGAACGAAAGAGGGAAGTGATCCTTCCTTGTAGCTGCATTGAGCCTTCGATAATCGACGCACATCCTCCATCCTGTTATTGTCCTTGTTGGGATCAACTCATTGTTTTCATTTTGCACTACAGTTACTCCATCTTTCTTTGGCACTGTTTGCACTGGACTCACACATGCGCTGTCTAAAATAGGATAAATCATACCAGCATCTAGAAGTTTGACTACTTCCTTTCTAACCACTTCTTTCATGGTTGGATTCAATCTTCTTTGTGGTTGACGAACTGGCTTCACATCGTCTGTCATCAGAGTCTTGTGAGTGGAAAAAGAAGGGCTGACTCCTCTCAAGTTAGAGAATGACCAGCGAATTGCAGACTTATGTTTCTGCAACATGTTCACAAGTTTTGCTTCTTCTTGGAGAGATAAATTTTTATTGATAATTACTGGATATGTATCATTATCTCCCAAGAATGCTTACTTCAAGTTTGAAGGAAGTTCTTTCAACTCCAACTTGGGACTAACTATAGACTTATCTTCAGGTTTCCTAGTCAGCTCAACTGACTCTTCTTCTAGTGCACTTGAAACATCAGTTGTGTCTATATCTTTAACTACCTCGGTAAGCAAATCATCATTCAATAGTTCTGATGACTGCAGGATTTTTGCAAACTGATCTTCAACGATAGGAGGATTTGGTTCCTCAAAAATATTTTCCAAATTGCTTCTTCTATTACATCAATTTGGAAGCAATGTCCTCTATCTTCAGGATATTTCATGGATTTAAAAACATTAACTTTGAATTCACCATCATTGACTCTAAATATCATCTCACCTTGCTCTACATCAATTAATGTCATAGTAATTGCTAAGAATGGTCTCCCCAAGATGAGAGGCATATTATCATCTTCTTCCATATTAAGTACAACAAAATCAGCTGGAAAAATATAATCATTTACCTTTATAAGGACATCTTCTAGCACTCCTTTTGGCATCTTGATGGATCGATCAGCAAATTGAAGAGACATCAAGGTAGATTTTATCTCCGTAATCTCCGAAGATTGTGCAAAAGATAGGGGCATCAAGTTGACAATGACTCCCAAATCACATAGAGCTCTCCCTACTTTAACATTCCTGATCGTATAAGAGATACTGAATCTCCCCGGATCTTTAACTTTAGACGACAATCCCTTTTTGATCACAACACTACTCTCTTCAGTTAAAGCTACTGTTTCCATCTCTCTGAGCTTATGTCTGTTTGACAAGAGACCCTTCATGAATTTTGCATAAACAGGCATGTTCTCTAGAGCTTCGGAGAATGGAATGTTAATTTACAGCTTTTTAAACATCTCCATAAACTTCGAATATTGCTGCTTCTCTTTATCTTTCTTTTTTCGAAGAGGGTATGGAGCTTTTGCATAAGGATCTGGTTGACTGAATCTTGATGGAAGTTTCTTTGTAGTTTTCTTATTACGATTGATTGCTCCTTCAAAGTAGGTTACATCATCTTAATTAGGAGCCTCTTCTTTCTTAGTACTATCCTCTTTTGTCTCTTCCTCTTTTGTTTCCTCCTCCTTTGGTGCTACCTTGACTGGCTTTTCTTGAGGTTCAATCACCTTCCCACTCCGAGTAGTGATAGCATTACAATGCTCTCTTGGATTAATCACAGTGTCGCTAGGCATTGTCCCAAGAGCTCTTTCATTCAATTGTTTGGCCAACTATCCAATCTGAGTTTCAAGATTTCGGATTGAAGCCTCCTGATTCTTGATCGATGCTTTTTGAGTCTTGAAATTTGATCTTGTCTCTTGAATGGAAGCATTGGTGGTTGAAGCCATGGTCTCCACCAATTTCTCCAAAGCTGAAGATGTACAATGTTGTACAGTCATCTGTGGTTGTTGAGATTTGTAGGAGATGAGGTTTGAGTTATTCCTCCAACTCGTGTTGTTGCTACCTTGGTAGTTGTTCCTTTGCGGGTTTCCCATATAGTTGACTTTTGAAGGTTGAGCTAATGGGAAATTCGCAGTCAAATGTCCTTCACCACATAAGTCACATACTACTGGTTCCTCAGCATTGATGGCAGAGATTTGATTCTTAGCAACTATCTTTGTGAGAGATTCCATCTGCTTCTGCAAACTCTGTTGACCAGTCATCAAGATGTCAAGTCTATCCACTTGCAGAATGCCTCTTTTGGAGCTGGGTACATCCCCATTCTATTCAGTAGTTAATTCTTCAATGAGTTGTAAAGATGCAGTTGGAGCTTTGTTAACTAATTATCCATAAGCAGCCACATTCAGGAAATTTCTATCAGCAGGGCATATATCATAGTAGAAGAGCCTCACTTTTATCTCCTGCTTGAAGAGCATATTGTGGGCATGCTGTCAATAAGCCTTTGAATCTCCTTCAAGCTGCGCCAAAAGATTCACCATCATGTTGAGAGAAATGGTCAATCTCTCTCTTCTTCTACATGAACTTAGAAAGAGTAAAGAACTTCTTTCTAAATTTAACCACCAAGTCATCCCATGAAGTGATGCGCCCTTTAGGTTCATTCCTCGGCCATTCTTTTGCTCTTCCTTTTAATGTAAAAGGAAAAAGTATCAGATGAATAGCATCAATGCTAACTCCATTATGCTTGTGAAGCCGACATAGTTCCAAAAATCCCGACACATAAAGATCGGGATCATAGTCGTCCTCCCCTGAAAATTGATTGTTCTGGAACAGTTGCAAGAAGGCTGGATGAACTTCAAAGTTGTTGGCCTGGATTGGTGGAATGATGATCGCAGAAGAGACATGTGCAAATGATGGGTTGAGGAATTGCTCCATGGTATCCTCATGTGGTATTTCTTCAGCCACAGTTGATGTTGATTCTTGGAAGAGTGATCGGTTCACTCTTTCTTTTTCTTTTTGCTCCTTAGTTAATCTTTTGTTCTCCTTTGCTATATTTTCAATTTTCGGTTCATAGAGCAAGTCGTTTGGATCAACTGTACTCGCATAAACTAGAATTTTTAAAAAAATCAGTAAGGGTAACAAAAACAAAAAAAAGGTCTAATCTTAAACTCCACAGATACTACTATTGTTGATTTTTAGTTCCCGGCAACGGCGCCAACAACTTGTTGCGAACACGGCAAGTATACCGATCATACAAGTAATAAAGTGATTAAGTAAAAGTATCATTCTCACGAGGACTAAATTCAAGCAATAGTTTCGCCGTTTTTATCTAAGTTAGACAATTCAAAAGTAATTTCGCAGGTAATCAATATTTAATTAAAAATGAAATAAAGATGACAGTAAAAGAAATTAATTTAAACGCTAAAATAAAAACTGAGTTTTAAAATCAAGAATAAAAATGCAGTTAGGGTATACTTCACCTCTTATCCCCCTTGAGTAGTTTAAATTAATTTCAATAATAATTTATCCCAATTGTTTCAAACAATTCATCTTCTAATTACTAAGTGGTTAAATCCCTAATGTCTTAGTTATTTAACCCAATTAGAATCCTAATATCTTAGAAACCCTTTTCAGATTAAGCATTAACCACGATGAATTATGAAAGTTTGCAATTACTACAAGGCTATGTCTAGATCATGCAAGAACTGGTATTTACCCCTGTCAGGATTAAAATTTTAATATGTTTATTATGAACCCTAACCCTCAAATCCCTATATGAGTGATCAAGTCATACAAGGATGCATAAAAATAATTCTGAGGTAAACACAAACAACTTGAGACAATTTATTAAAGAAACAATTTAAACATCAAAAGAATTCACGTTGAATCCATATCCCTAACTACTAAGAAAATTAGCCAGACATATTCATGTCTGACTTTAACAAAATATTAAAAAAATTAAATTAAATTCCTGGATGAAGAATGATGAATCTCCACGTTTTCGCTTCGATCCTCCTTAAGTTCTTAAACGCCTCTAGCCTCTGAATCCTAGCCTCTCTGCGCACCTTCCTTACTCTTTGCTTCACGCTTCAATCTCTCCAATCGAATAATTTTTCCAGCCTTCGAGTTCCCTTTTTATAACAAAAGAAGAACATCTTTTATTTCCTTTTTTTAAAATCCTTTATCAGATTTGGTGTGATTTCTTTCAACATAATCTCAACTTGAAAGAAATAATTCCTTAAGTTCTTATAGAGAGATTGGCGCAATTTGCGCCACTTTACAGAAACTTCGGATGCTTGGCGCAACTTGCGCCATGATGTGAGAGAAGTTGGCGCAATTTACGCCAACTTAAAATTACGCTCCACATTACTTTTTGGCTATTCTTTTTCTCTTCAATCTTGATATTCTTTAATAAAAAAAAATCCCTACAAAACATAATAATTTCATAAAAGTGTTCCTTAAACTAATTCAATAAATAAATTATAATTTTCATGTGTTTTGTCTGAATTTAGATTAGTTAATTTCTCAATTTGGTCCTTAATACATAGTGAACTAAGGAGTTGTCACGAGGCCATTCTGTTGGGGTGCATAAGGGCAAGAGGTTTGGTGTTGGATCCCATGTGTGCTCAAGAAATCAATAAAGCGGCCATCTAAATATTCCATGCCATTATCAGATTGTAGAAGTTGAACCTTAGACTGATATTGGGTTTGGACCATGCTGTAAAATTTTTTGAAGGCAACAAAGACATCACTTTTGTGTCTTAACAGTGACAACCAAGTCATCCGGGCACATTCATCAATAAAAGTCACATAATAGTAACCTTTTGAGAAAGAAGGCACCTTTGCAGGGCCCCAAACATCGTAATGAACAACTTGAAATGAAATAGAACTTTTATTAGTACTAGGAAAATAAGGAACTCTGTGACTCTTGGCCAATTCACAAGTGCTGCATTTGAAATCAGCATTATTAAAATGGGAAAACAACCGAGGAAACAACTTTTTCATATAACTAAAGGAAAGGTGACCAAGTCTTCGATGCCAAAGCCAAATGTAGCATGGGACTATTCTAGATCGGTTGTTGCATATGTAGTAGCCAAAGAAGGATGGCTAGGATCAGGGACCTCCAAGAAGTAAAGATGGCCACGTCTAACACCGTAACCAAGAGTCGTCTGAGTGGGGATGTCCTGAAAAATGAAATGAGAGGGGAAAAGGTTACTGAATAATTAAGCTTTGAAGTTAATTAGCTCAGAGAGAGTAAGTTGTATTCAAGAGAGGTTACAACCAACACAGAGTCTAGAAATAAGCTATCATAAAGGGTTAAGGATCCTTGACCAGTAATTTTTGAGGTACCCCCATTGTCAGTGAAAATAACGGATTGGGAAGAATTACAGAGATTGAACAACTAGGAAGAATCTTTAATCATATAATCAGAAAGACCTGTGTCAATTATCCAAATATTATTCCTAGACAATGTATAGAAAGCAAGAGACTTACCCAAAATATCGGATTAAGTAAAATTGACTATAGGGATAGGAGCATCTCTAGCGGAGACAATGGTCATGGCTTTGACATGTATTTTCTTCCGGGGACGTTTATTGAAATTCCACCATTCAGGATTCCCAATCAGCTCATAACACATCTATTTAGAATGACTAAAATCACCACAATGAGAGAAGACTAGGGAGAAACTGCAACTAGAGAGATGCTTCGCGCTGAATTTCTTTGGACTGAGGAAGTTGTCCAGTGCGAGAATTATGGGCTAGTAGGGCTGAAGATTCAGAGGAGATTTTGGAATTGTTCGTGAGAAAAGAGAAATTCGAAATGGGTAACAGAAAAAGGAATTCAAGTCGGGCAAATTAATACCGGGTAAAAGAAGAAGAATACGATGTGGGAGTTTTAATGAAAATATGTTCCTGGATCAAAAATACTCTGATACTATGTCAAAACAATGGTGTCATCTTATGAATATTTCTGCATATGTATTCTTCCTTTACCGAGGTAATTATATACATAAATGAGGACTCTAGGTCCATTACAAATTAGCTGTCAATCAGCTATGAATAAGGAAATGAAATAACCTGTTACTATTTTTATGTAATACAGATCTCCTATGATTATGCCAATCAACTGTAAATAAGAAAATTAATCTATTTAATACAAATCTCTTATGATTATGTAACTATGTAATCAATGATTAAAATTCCAACAATTATACAACTCAACAAATATTTTCTCATTTTAACAAGATTAAAATGATTCTTTACAATACCACATAATAAGTTATTATAAGCATGTGTGTAAATTCTTTCTAAGAACCTTGTCCCTATTCTGTTGTTACACGTCATTTCTATATCGATTGTTTGTAGATAAATTGAAAATATGGTTTGGTAATTCCAATCTGCAAAAATACGCTTGTTTCGATAATTTTTTTATTTTGTTTTGAAAGAAATCTTTAATTGATTTTTTTTTAACATTATCTAGAGCTTTTGGCTAGAAAATATGACTAAAACTAAACTAAACCATACAAGGATAATACATTACAAACATTAAGCCTTTAAAGAAATTTGGGCTAGAGCAGTGTTAGGATGGATTTTTAAATATGCTATTTTCTAATGCAAACAATCACTATTGTAATATAGGTATCAAAAAGATCATAATCGTCCTCTAGAAACAGTGAATTTTAATTCCTTTTATCTACTTCTACCTTAATTTCTTGAATTATAAGGTATTTAATTTTTCAATTAAAATTCAGTTGCTTAAAACCAAAATCAGAATTTAATCTCACAAGAACACTCTAATCACGTACAGAACAATTGAAAATCAGATACAAGATACTGGAATCTTGAATTTCATGACTTTCCCTTGTATTTTTGCATCCTTGCATTTTACCTGCTATACCACATGCCCAGCGAAAATAGAGTGTTGTAGAACTTTTTTGAAATTTCCCAAATCCAAAATTGAATTGACTCAAACTAGTCCTCTATAATAACAGCGGAAAGAATTGAAGCTTTCATTCTTTGATTGAAAAACTAACTAATACATTGAAGGTAGCTGATATATATCAGCTAATTACAAAGAGAGAAAAGCAAAAGGAAAGAAAATGAAATAAACTAACTTAACAGTTAACTAATAACTAACTTATCAATTAACTAACATTAGTTATAACAGAAAGAGAAACTAATAACTAATAAAGTCCACGTCAGCTTCATTATGTGATAATACCCCCTCTCAAGTTGGAAGGCAAATATCCATGATCCCCAACTTGGAAACAATGGAATGAAAGGGAGTAGAATGTAGAGCTTTGGTCATAACGTCAGCTAACTGAGCCTTAGTAGAAATAGGCAGCAGATGAACTAAGTCATTGTTGATCTTTTCTCGAATTATATGACAATCCATTTCAATATGTTTGCTTCTTTCATGAAAACTGGGATTGTATGCCAAATAGATGGCAGATTGGCTATCACAATATACAGAGGCTGGTTTGGATGTGGGAACATGAAGATCTTGGAGTAAGTAACTTACCCATTGAATTTCACAAGCAATGCTAGCAAGGGCACGGTATTCGGCCTCTGTGGAAGATCTTGAAATGGTTGTCTGCTTTTTCGATCTCCAAGTGACAAGGTCTGGACCAAGGAAAACACATGAGCCAGAGACTGATTTTCGAGTATCAATGCAGCAACCCCAATCTACATCAGCAAATCCAGAGAGACAAAGGTCATTGTTGCTAGGAAAAAATAACCCCTTACTTGGAGAACCTTTAATATAACGAAGAATCCGTTGAGCAGCTTGCATATGATCATCCATTGGATTGGATACATATTGGCTAATCTGTTGAACGGCAAAGGGAAGATCTGGACGAGTGGTAGTAAGGTAAAGCAAACGTCCCACTAATCTTCGGTAAGAGGAAGGATCAGTATAAGGTGAACCTTGTATGCGTTGAAGTTTCTTTGAGGGATCCATTGGAGTGGAACAAGGCTTACAGCCAAGGAGACCTGCATCATCAAGTAATTCCAAGGCATATTTACGTTGGTTCATGATAATTCCATTAGAAGAGCGAGATATCTCAATTCCAAGGAAAAACTGTAAGGAACCTAAATCTTTAATTCGAAACTGATTGTCCAAATGTTTCTTAACTCGAGAGATTTCATTAAGATCATTTCCTGCAAGAATTATGTCATCAACATAAACTAAAAGAGTAGTAAATGATTGATCTGAATTCCTGACAAATAGTGTATGATCAGCGGATGATGAAGCATAGCCAAGATCAGCCAGAGAAGTGGATAATTTGGAAAACCACTGTCTACTTGCCTGTTTTAATCCATAGAGGGATTTTTCAAGTTTACAAACTTGATTTGGCTTTGAAGCAGATATGCCAGGTGGTAATACCATGAGGACTTCTTCATTCAAATCCCCATGTAAGAAGGCGTTGTTTACATCTAATTGCTCCAAGTACCATCCACGAGCTGCAACATTAGCTAGTAAAATACGAACAGTAGACAGCTTAGCAACTGGTGAGTATGTATCAAAGAAATCGACACCCTCAAGTTGAGTATACCCTTTAGCCACAAGCCTGGATTTATAACGTTCTATGCTTCCATCTGATTTGTATTTAATTTTGTATACTCATTTGCATCTGATGGGTTGTTTCCCTTTAGGAAGATCAATCAGACTCCACGTTTTATTTTGCTCAAGAGCTAATATCTCAGCATCCATGGCTTGACGCCAACATTCATGTTTGACAGCCTCATTGTAAGTTTTTGGTTCAGAATGGATACTAATGTTAAGGCAGTATTTGGTATAAGCAGGTGAACATTTATTGAAATTGACAACAGAGGATATGGGGTATGGAGTTTTAATGTTAGAAGAAATACCTATGGGAGCTGATTGTATTGTTGTAGAAGAAGATAAATTGCAGTAAAAATCATTGAGATATGAAGGTGGACGTCTTTGTCTTATAGATCTTTCAATGAAAGCTTGAGGTTCAATGACATTTTGAGTTTCGGTTGGAGTTTGAACAGGATCATGATTTGGTATGACATTGGGATTGGAATTATTCAATGAAGTAATAAATGGATCATTGATATCAGAATAAAGTGGAAAAACAGAATTATGGTTTGAATGATCTTTTGAAGACAAAAAAGGAAAAATCATTTCATGGAATATAACATTTCGAGAGACAAATATTTTGTGAGAGGAAAGATCTAAGACCACATACCCTTTTGTTCCATCTTTGAATCCAAGGAAGACACATTTATGAGCACGAGGTGAGAAATTATTTCTGTGACTTAACAAAGAACTAGCAAAGCATAAACAATCAAGAACTATAAGATGAATCAAGACAGGAGAAGAATTATACAGAACTTCATATGGTGTTTTATGATTTTAAAGAGGGGTAGTAGTTCGATTGATTATATGAACAGTATGAGAAATACAATATGACCATAGTTGAAGAGGTAAGTTTGCTTGAAAGAGAAGTGCTCTTGCAACATTAAGGATGTGTTGATGCTTACGTTCAACTACTCCATTCTGTTCTCGAGTTTCAACACATGATGTTTGATGTATAATACCATTGTGTTGATAGTATATGGACATATCAAATTCAATACCATTGTCACTTCTTATTGTTTGAACAGTGATATTAAACTGATTTCAAATTAAACTGATAAAGCTTTGTAAGTGACCACGAGTTTCACTTTTATTTCGCATGAAGATAATCCAAGTAAATCTAGAATAGTCATCGACTATAGTTAAGAAATAACGAAAACCTTGGATGCTGGGGATTTTATAAGGTCCCTATGTATCAACATGAATCATTTCAAAGACATGTACAGATTTTGTAATACTGGAAACATATGGTAGCTTCTTTTGTTTAGCATAATGACAAACTTCACAAGGAGTTACAAATTTTTTTGGAATAAAAGGAAATTTACATGACATGGATTTAAAAGTAGATTCAGAAATGTGTCCTAGGCGAAGATGCCATAGGACAAAATCTTTATTTTGAGAACAGGAGTTGTAGACAACTTTCTTTGTATGGTTGGGAATCTCAATGATGAATAATCCTTCTTCTTCTTTAGCTATACCAATCATCTTCCTGGTATTCATCTGAACAATAAAACATTTTGAGTCAGTGAAAGTTAAATAACAAGGTATTGTATGTGATAATTTGCTAGCAGATATCAAGTTTACATGGAATTCGGGAACAAACAGTACATTATGAAGAGTGAGGTTTTCTGTTAGGTAAATGGTACCACTTGACTTAGCAAAAATTTGGAACCATTAGGAAGTGTTATAGGGTTGTGATTCATTGCTAAGTTGTCTTTCTTGTTGACTCACATAGAAAAGATTTCATTTACAGATGGAAGAGGCTTCATTAGCATAATCTGAGATCTTACATTTGAAAACTGTTCATTAAGTCCTCTGAGAAATCTAATGACCCGATCTTTTTCTCTTCTTTCTTTTACTCGATTGGACAAACCACATCCACATGGCACAGTACAAACACATGTTGGAAGAGGCTGTAAATTTTCAAATTCATCCCAAAGAGCCTTGATTTGAGTATAAAAATAAGATACAGACCGTTCACCTTGATGAATGCGATAAATTTCTTCCTGGAGATCCGAAATTCTAAATGCATCTGCTTGTGAAAATCTTTGATAAAGATCATTCCATGCATCTATTGAATTTTCTGTCCATAGAACTGACTGCAAAATATTTGTATTTATTGATCGATGGATCCATGATAGAACCATCATGTTACATCTCTGCCATGGATCATACATTGCATCTGTGGGATTGGGAATCAGTATCGTACCATCAACGAAACACAATTTATTCTTTGAGTGAAGTGCCATCTTCATAGCACGGGACCATGAGTAATAGTTCTTTCCATCGAAAAGATTTGAAACAAGAATCAATCCAGGATTTTCACCAGAATGGAGAAAATATGGATTTCCTGGATTTGTCAAGTGATCTGGAAGAGCATTTGCCATTTTGTAAAGCAAAGAGAAATCGACTAAGGAAAGAAAAAGGATGAACAGAGACGAACAAGAACAGAAAGAAAAGAAAGAAAAAGTTCAGATGAATACCAGAGCTCTGATACCATAATAACAGCAAAAAGAATTGAAGCTTTCATTCTTTGATTGAAAAACTAACTAATACATTGAAGGTAGCTGATATATATCAGCTAATTACAAAGAGAGAAAAGCAAAAGGAAAGAAAATGAAATAAACTAACTTATCAATTAACTGACATTAGTTATAACAGAAAGAGAAACTAATAACTAATAAAGTCCACGTCAACTTCATTATGTGATAATACTCTAAGCTCAAATAAAATTCATTATGTCGAATTCTCAATTTTCACTTAGATTATCCCTAATCTTGAAGCATTCAAGTGACAAAAATCATAAACCTCAATTTCCCAATCAAAGATTCATGAAGAAAGAAGGTTCAAGAACTACTCCCATAGCACTTAAACAAGAAGATGATGCCAATCGAAAACCAAGAACATGATATCAATTAAAGGGTACTCTTCAATCCATTCAAAATTCTTTCTTTTAGCTACTCATCTTAACAGAAATTGAAACCAAGGAAGTTGTAACAAAAGAAAACATGTTCATTGCTTACCAAAGTTTTAAGAACAGGAAACAGTAAAGAAAGTAAGGGTACAGACCATGTAATCGAGCTACAGAGTTTGAAGATTAGAAAAAGCTACTTAAAAATTACAACTGAAGACTCAAATCTACTTGATCTTAGATGCCTCCAAGAGCTGGTTCTTGAATGTACTTGGTTACAAAGTCAGAGCTTGGAACTAGAGAACTGGAAAAAAAAAAAAACTAATCATGTAAACTGAAAACGAAAAAACTCTGTATGACTTTAGCCAAAAATCCTATTTAACACGTTGAAAACTCAAAGTGTCTTCTTCATTGCTGTCCATCCATTCAGAAATCTTCATCCAACGGTCCTCCACTTGTAACTTCAGCAAAATGGTCACGTGGTTTCACTGCCTGAGATAACAAAATGGCACAATGTGAGTAAACTAACTAAATTGCTATTTACTGGCCAGCCACCATCATGGGCCAATTTCTCACTATTTTGGGCTCATTTCACCTGCAAAATGAGTTACCTTCAGCCCAATTACCATAGGAAATACACTATTAAGTCAAGTAAAATTCAAAGCTAACAAGCAGGCACCAATTGTGATAAGAATCCAATCTTCCATGAAAATAAGAAGGTAAAGAAGCAACTCTAGTGTTCCTTCCAAGAAAGCTGGCATAATAACTCCTTTATTTTTATATTTTCTTTTATACTGACAAATTTTTATTGATTTATAGTTTACATAATAATGTTTGAAGTCCATAAAATATAACTTTAGGGAGTGTAGTGGATTAAGATTTCAAATGATTTTAATGGATTATTTTTAAATAGAAAAATTCATTGGTATTCAATTAGGATTTTAAAGGATTGAAAAAAAAGCACGTGGTATTCGATTGGAATTTTAAAAGATTATTTTAGAGCCTGTCCAAATCCGTTGGTATTCAATCAGGATTTTAAAGAAAGGAAAAACAATATTGTGGTATTCAAAAATATAGCGATATTAATAAATCTTCTATTGGTGTGGATTTCGTGAGACTTTTTAGTAAGAAATATAAACAGGATGTCTCTCTCACAATCTCACCCTAACCCCTAGGATTTTTTGATATTTCTCTATTGCAGTGTCTTCTTCTTTCTTTGGCGGGTCGACCTGTTCGAAACTGGGTTCCGCCATGGGAGCTTCGTCAAAACTCAAAAACAACAGATTTTTGAGTGATTTTCATCACGAAACAACTCAGAAACAACAATCAAATAAGATTTTAATTTAATCCATCTCAAAACGGCATATTTTGGAGAAATTTTCAAGCTATTGGTTGCGATTTTTCTTGGTACAAAAATGTGTGTTTTATATATTAAAAACAACATAAAATAGTGGGAAAACAACATGGGAACAAAAATCCTCCAAATTAATTTTCGTTTTACATCAATGAAACAAGATCGATTTAAAGAAAGATTGAAACTTTCATAATATGAACACTATGTTTCATAACAATACATTCATGAATGAAATTCCTTCGCTATAGGAAACAATTTCAAACAATTTGTGTGTCAATAGACCACTAAAAACTTGTTTTTCAAAGGTCCCAAAGCAATTTAAGGTTACAATATATCGATTGAAAATAATTTGAGAAATTTTCTAAACTTTCATGTAATAAAACCCAAAAATTCAGATTCAAAATTTTCTTAGAATATTCGATAAACATGCATATGATATATGGTTAAAAAATACTTATCAAAAATTGCAAAACCCTAGAGCATGTCGGAGGAGGCGGCGAGTCATTCTCGTTCATCGGAGGAGGAGGATATTCTTCAACGGAGTACGAAAAAAAGCAAGGGGGAGATGGAGGTTTCTGCGAGGATCATACCAGGGTCCCAAGAGAGGAAGACTGGATGTCTGGAAATGCATCTTTCAAGGAAATCCTTATACGCCACAATGGAGAATGGGAAGATGATTTCGAAAAAGAGAATGAAGAGAAAATGGAGGAACGGTCAGAAGAGCCTAATTCTGAAAAGCTGAAGGACAATACAGAGGTTATGTGTGAGGAAGATGCTAATGGCAGGATGAATTTCAGATTGTCGGCTGAATTTAAAAAAAGAGTTTGGAAGAATTGGCATCAAGCTATATTCGTGAAGCTATTGGGTAAGAAGGTATCTCTAATTTTCATGAGAAAAAAACTGGAAAATATGTGGGGAAGGGAGGGGTCAGATTTTTGTGACTGACTTGGAGAATGAATATTTCCTTGTTCGTTTCGAGAAAAAAAAGATATGGAGTTTGCATTCTCGGCAGGGCGATGGGAAATCTTTGACCACTATCTAGCAATTAGATCTTGGGAACCAGACTTCCAACCTTTTCATGCTTCGATCAACAGGGTTATGGCTTGGATTCGCCTTCCTGAATTTCCTATTGAGTACGTGAATACAGATTTGGTTAAAAGTATTGGTAACTGGCTAGGGAAATTTGTGAAGATTGATGCAGCTACCACATTGATGCTCTCCGGCAAGTATACCGATCGCACAAGTAATATAATGAGTAAGTAGAGTATCGTCTCCACAGGGATTGTAAACCAAGTACTACAATAACCAGTCCCCTTAAGTTGGAAAACTCAGTTTGTTGTTTGAAAAATTGTGAATTGAATTAGAGTAACAATATGAAATAAAGACTTGTTTTTATATTTTTATTTAAGAGAAATAGAACAATAACAATGAGAATTTGTTTAAAAAAATATGAGAAAGGTATTGTAGCTAGAGCGCACTCACCTTATGATCCTCACTTCTTACTTTGGATTGATTTACAACATTAATTTATAAAATTACTCGGATAAGTTATTATCTAAAATAATTAGTTAAATCCCAATCCCTTGGCAATTTAACCCTTTAATTCCCAATTAGCATCCTAATCCCTTAGCAACCCCTCATGAAAATTAAGCAATGAACTCTATAATTTAGGCATCCGCAATTCAATACACATTTATTCCTAGCATGCATACGAACCGTTATCCTACCCCATTTCAGGATGAAAACCCCAATATCCCTATCTAGGGTTCTAACCCTCAGACTATTATCAACTATTAGAGTGATCAATTCTAATAAAGAAAATATCAAATACTAACAAGGTAGAGATAAAGATAATTATATAAACGAGTAATTATAAATCAATCCGCGTAACAAGGGTTCACATAGGGTTTGTGACCCTAACTACAATAAAAGAAAACTAGCCAAGCATAATCATGGCTAAAAATAATCCAATATTCCAAAGCATAAAATTAAGAAGAAAAGAGAAGAAGAACTGTAGAAGAATCCTCCTGAGCTCTGCCGTCGGCTTCCTTCTGAAAAATAGGTCTGAATTGTTAATTTTGTCAAAAGGATCCTATTTATAGGACTCTTTTCCTTCTTCCAAAAATACCCTCATAGCATCACGGTACAATTTCCCGCAACACGGCGCCAATTGGCGCCGGTGTGGCGCTACTTCGCGCCGCACTTCTGAAAAGTCGGAACACTTCCTCGTAACCTGGCGCCAACTAGCGCCATTCTTCCTTGACTTGGGCGCCTAGTGGCGCCATTCTTCTCTTTGTTGGGCGCCTAGTGGCGCCATCTTCTTGCAATTTGGGCGCTGATTTGCTTCATTTTGGGCGCTGATGAGCGCCATGTTCTTCATGATTGGGCGCCTAGTGGCGCCATGCACAAGGCCTCCGCTGCAAAGTTCGCAATCTGGCGCGGGTTTGCGCCAGTGTGGTGCCAACTTGCGCCAAGTCTCTAGCAGTTGTACTGTGATACATTTGTGCGTGTGGAGTCACTTCAACAGGCCTTGTATAATTTGTAATTTTCACTCTTTTTTTTCCTGTAAAAACACAACTAAAAGATGAATATTATTGACATAGAAAGAATCAATATAAATAGCAAATATGTATTTAAATTTCTCTCTTATGACTCAATTCTTATCAATTTTAACATGGAAAACCACACTTGCCAGAGACACATCAAATCATTCCCAGATTTTAAACGTTGCTGTCCCCAACAATGTACAAGACTCAATCCAGGAAACAATCAATTATTCCAACACAACATCATACAGACAATCAAGAGATCATTATTCTAAGCATGACTGAATCAATGCAAAGAACTCCTAACAATGCCTTCTATTCTCATGAACATGTCAGAATCTAACTTGAACACCCCTCACCAAGATAATCATATAACGCTCAACACTCAAGTGTTTAAGGGAGTAACAAACACTCAATCCATCACAGCAATAACATTACCATAAGCTTGATCATATTCTGAAGTTCCTAAAGATGAGGAACATTAACACATGCATAATTGATCAAAAAGACTTCACAGGTTGTAACTTGGCCAGGCTTAAGGGTAGGAATTTATGGTTAGTAGCTCAAACAACAATGAGATTGAAAAACTGATATTATTTCATTTTTAACACATTCAACTCAATGATTTTTGCTCCACTCAAATTCCCACAGAATTTCGGGAATTAATTCCTATCAACCACTTTTACTTTACATTCATCATTTTTCTGTTTCTTGCTTTTTTCTTTTTCTTTTTCTTTTTCTCCCTTTTGTTTTAAAGGCTCAGATGAAATTTTACCTCCCCTAATTACTTGACCTTTGTGGAGCTCACCTTAATTTCTTTGTTTTATTTTCAACATATCAGTAATTCAATCTCAATTAAGGTAAGTCACATGGATATAGGCTAAACCATCAATCAGGAATTATGAACAAAAAGGCTCAGGCTCAAAGGGGTTAGCAATGGAAAAATTCATACAGGTGGGTTATTTTTGGCCAATAGCTAACAAGAACAAAATGCCTTTATCATATCAACCAATGCATGCATCTCAGAGAAATAGAGCAAGTTCTAGAATGCTATCACAATGAGGTCTCTCAGAATAAAATAAGTGTTTAAGCACAAAACCTCACCAGCTATGATGTCAAGCTAGACTTCCAAAAGAAACATCAGGCATCATTAATCATTCAAACACAAAATTCAGACAAACGAGCAATCATGAAGTCTACTCATGCCCATACAATATCATGCCAGAAGTTCATACAAAACATGTTTCCTAGGATGAATCAGGCAAGTTAACTAGGGAAAGCATATCTAAACCTGGGACTTGCTCAGAAAACATGTTCAAAATTTTTTTAATTTATTTATTTATTTTTTATATATATATCACACAAAATAACTATAAAAATTAACTAAGAAAATTAAAAGAGTTAGAGTATCTCCCCTGATAGAAGAATTGCAGTTCTCAGGTGCAAGCCTGCCTACCATTCCCAGATTTAGAGAATTGTTGTCCTCAGCAATAATTAAACCACGAGAAAGAAGAAAAACCTACACAATAGAACAAACAGTGGCATATAGAATAAACTATAATGCACACAGTAAAACATCAGAGAGAAATAAACCAACACGAAATAAAAAAAATAAAATAAAAATACGAAACTGAAAAATAAACTAATATACAAAATCTCCATCAGCAAGGAGATATGATCAACCCTCCATGTCATCCCCCTCAGCAGCGTGGGATGATTCAGCAAATGGAGGATCTGGTGGTGCTGGATGCCTTGGTGTATGAGACCACAATTCCCAGATTTGTTCCAAACTATGAATCCATGTGAGGAACTCTTTGAAGCTTTGGTTTTTTCGAGAGATAGAGTCTCGGTGTCTCTTGTCAAATTTCAGCTCCCGATGTCTCTTCCAACTCGTATCAAAGAGTTTCACCACTTCCTTTCTCAGTACCTTCTTCAGCATAGGATGACGCCTCCTTTTAGATTTCCTCCCAGGTTTGTCATCATCCTCTTTGAGAATTTTGTTCGTATGGGAAAATGGATCTTTATTTTTCAATTCAGTTTCCTCTTCCTTCAGTGCTTCAATCACTGCCTCCTTATCACCCAAGAAGACATTCTTTTGAGGTTGAGGAAGCTCCTTCAAATCCACCTTTATGGCACCATCTTCCTTGGCATCATCCGCTACACTTTGTTTTTCCTTTACTTCAAGACTAAAACAATCATCTTTGTGAGAAGACTGTTTTAAAGAATCAAAGACGTTGATGGTAACGGTCTCATCATTCATCCTTAGCTCAAGCTTCCCATTTTCAACATCAATCAGTGCCCGAGCAGTGGCCAAGAAAGGTCTACCCAGCAAAAGAGGCATCTCAGCTCCCCCTTCCATGTCCAACACTACAAAATCAGCAGGAAAGATGAACTTGTCTACCTTTACAAGAACATCTTCAATAATACCACTAGGCTTCCTCAAAGACTTATCAGCAAGTTGAAGAGATGCCAAAGTGGGCTTTAACTCGGTGATCCCCAAGGATTTACAAACAGAAAGGGGCATCAAATTAATGCTAGCCCCAAGATCGCATAATGCTCTGCCAATTTTTGTGTCCCCAATTTCAATAGAAATTTTGAAACTCCCTGGATCACTAAGTTTGGGTGGGAACTTCTTCTGTATGATGGCACTACACTCCTCAGTGAGTGTTACAGTTTGGCATTCCTGCAGCTTATGCTTTTTTGATAACAAGTCCTTCATGAACTTGGCATAATTAGGCATGCAAGCCAAGGCTTCAGCAAATGGAAGATTGATATGAAGCTTTTTGAATATATCAAGGATCCTGGCATATTGTTGCTTCTAATCATCCTTCTTGAACCTTTCAGGATAGGGTGCCATGGTTCTCACATATTCAGGACTTAGCTCAAACTTCTTCTTTTCAACTGGCTTCTCCACTTCAGCAGGTTTTTCAATTTCTTTTTCTTTTGCGGGCTCACCTGCAGTATCTAGCTTCTTCTCAGCTTCCACATTTATGCTCGGCTTTTCTGGAGCAGCCACCACTTTGCCACTTCTAGTTGTGACAAACATACAATCTTCCTTGGATTTATAACTGTGTTACTAGGGAAATTACCTGGAGTTCTATCAGCAACTTGCTTGGCCAGCTGACCAATTTGATTCTCCAGATTTCTGATTGAAGCACTCATGTTTCTGGTATTAGCCCTAGTCTCTTCCATGAAAGCATTTGTATTTTTTGTATTGGCTCTAGTCTCCTCCATAAAAGCATTGGAGTGTTGAGCCATTTGTCCAACTAATCTCTCCAAATCAGAAAGTTCCTTCTGTGGAATAGGAGGAGGTTGCAGAAAGTTGTTTGAGCTATAATCAAGACCACCTCCTTGACCTCTCCTCTGAAAATTACTTTTGCCAGGAGAACTCTGATTTCTTTGAAAATTTTGTTGGGGCTTCTGCTCATACCAAACCCCATTCACTTGCAACTGCTGTGGATTATCACCCATTAGAGTGGGACACTCATTAGACTCATGAGCTTCCTTGCAGTATTCACACATCACAGAAGTTGATTGAACCTTGGACACTTGCATTTTCTCAAACTTCTCATTCAAGCTGTCAAACTTTTTGGACAACAGCTTTTGTTCAGCAAGCATAGCATCATTACTTTCCAGCTTTATTACTCCTTTCCTTGCCTGAACTGGGAAGCTCTCATTCTCATTTCTTGCAAGTTTCTTGATCAAGTCAATGGCTTGCTCAGATGTACTCTGCCGAATAGAACCCCCAGCTGCACTATTTATCACCAATCTTGTTTCAGGAGAGATGCCATTAAAGAAGATTGCTACCTTTCTGTCATCATCTCCCTCATAGTGCGGACACTTCCGGATAAGTTCCTGGAATCTCTTCCAGGTTGCACACAGCGATTCTCCTTCAAACTGGCGGAAGTTTGTGATCTCATTTACCAGCTGGTTGTACTTCTCCATAGAAAAGAACTCGGCAAAGAACTTTGTGGACAAGTCTTCCCATGTCATGATACTATTAGCTGGCTGCCTCTCTATCCATCTGAGAGCTTTTCCCTTAACAGCAAAAGGGAATAATCGCAGCCTGATAGCATCGGCAGACACTCCATTGTGCTTGGTAGTGTCACAGATCATCAGAAATCGATCTATGAACTCATGAGGATCTTCCTCCTCAGCACCAGAAAACTGAACCCTTTCCACCAAAGTAATCAGAGATGGCTTCAGCTCAAAATTGTTTGCCTCCACCGTCGGCCTGATTATACTTGAATTTGGCCTATTGAACACCGGAGTCAGAATGGTGTCCAACAATCTTGGAGGTGGGTTGTTTGCATTGTTGTTACCCGCCATTTCTTGTATTGGTTGTACAGGTATGTTCTTGAATTCTTCCCAAATTATCTGCTTGGCAACTTTCCTCAGTCTCCTCTCAGTTCTTGCAATTTCAGAATCAATCACAAAATCTGTAGGAGCAAGTCTACCTCGCATAAACTCAGAAAACAAAATAATTAGTAGCACCTGCAAACACAAAACAAGATAGAACAAAATAAAATAAAAAATAAAAATCCAATCTCAAAGATCAACGGTTATTAATAATATTGGAATTAGCAATCCCCGGCAACGGCTCCAAAAACTTGATGCTCTCCGGCAAGTATACCGATCGCACAAGTAATATAATGTGTAAGTAGAGTATCGTCTCCACAGGGATTGTAAACCAAGTACTACAATAACCGACTTGTTTTTATATTTTTATTTAAGAGAAATAAAACAATAACA
>NW_026897311.1:0-30862 GCF_033153095.1 Gastrolobium bilobum
CAACATCAAACAAAACAACCTTATAAGGCTTAAGAAAAATTTAAAACTTAAAATAAATAAAAAAAGTTCCCTTAAGTAAAACAACCTTGCAAAGCCAGTGAGGCACCATTATATTTCTGAAATTTTGCAACTTTTCCATTATAGGAACATTTTTTTTGTTTGAGCAATTTAGGGCTGTCAAAGAAGCAGAAATTGTTTAACAGAACTGTTCCGTGGAGTAGATTCAGAAGGTGGCCCATCATTTTCTCAAGATTGAAGCTGTTAAGTTTTCAGAACAATCAACCAATGAAAGTTGAATACATAAAGAAGAGAATAATAGCAGATACAGTAACATTTGTTCACACACACACACAGACAGACTGATAGACATATATATATAGAGAGAGAAAGAGATATATATATAGAGAGAGAGAGACATGTATATATATATATATATGGGTGTGCATGGAACAGTTCATAATCGGTTTTGACGAAATCCGAAACCAAACCGGTTTTAAATGGTTTGGTTTTCAAACCGAACTGTTTTTTTTTAAAACCGGTTTTTTTTAAAAAATCAAAACCGGTTTATGAAACTGTTTTGATTTAAAATCAATCAAAACCGGTTTTTTAAACCGGTTTTGCTTCCATGAATAACTTACTAACATGAATAGCATGCTAATATCATTTTGGTTAATTCTTCCATTTTTGTCTCATTGCAACCTTCATAGCAACCAGTGAATGTCAACATGTCCTTTTCGTATCTTAGGTGAAGCACTAAGAAATGACCTTTTTTCTTTAGAATTTTCACACTCTTCTTCCCAACATGTTCTATTTGTGAAGTGAATCTCAAAGCTTTTTAATTTACACGGCACCGCAGTTTTTGAACCTCCTCAGGAATGCCATTATTGGAAATCTTGGCATCAGTTTTGGTAAAATATAGTACATGATGCTTTTTTATTTGAGGAAAAACCTGCATTATGTATACAAGAAGCACATAAAAATGTCATGTTCAAACAAGATTGCTGTTTTCATAAAATGAACCTTCAATCAGTAAGATCAGACATCAGAGAACTTACAATATGATAATCATATGACATTTTAGACCAACTAACAGGTATAATGGAATATAGGTATCTTGTATCCACCCTATTGTTCAATTCTAGAGGTAGTTCCTTCAATATTTGAATCTCATCTCTCAAAGACTGAATGAAATAATCTACATCGAATACTCCTTTACATGCATTTTATTATGCTTATGCTTGAGAGAAATAATGAATGAAACATGTTATTCCTTTATATGTTTCTAATATCAATTAGTAGTTATTATCTCTCAAGAAACAATGTGAAGATGAGGATAGTAATCATACCACAATTAATTCCATTGCAAGGGAAGAAAGTAAAGTACTCACATATAGAATATCAAAATCCCCAAAGGAACAGTAATAGTAAGTTTCATATCATATTCTAACATTATCTTGCAAGATTTTGTTGCTTCATTTTTTGGTGCATAGATTTAGGAAATATATAGTAGCAGTACTAGTTTGTTTGAGTAAATTTGTCAAAACAGGGGAAACTTCATTAACCAAAACTAGAGAGGGAAGGGACAGACAGAATTTGCATTGAAAGATTCAAAAGTTTAACCAAACATTGCAAGCACATCAAAGAAGCATGAAATAATGAACATTAGATGAAGGCATTTTATGTGGGTCTGTCTATGTGGGATGAAAGAATCACTAGTTATAAGGTCAGACCCGTAACAGTGATCTTCATCTACTACTCTTAGAAACTAGGCAGAGAAAAGTGCCCATTTCTTCTTGTTCCATATAAAGATATGCTCAGTGAAAAGAAAAAGAAAATAAAGCTATCCTTTATTTGCTATTGTAAAAACAGCAACTAAACTTTATATCTGATGAAGCTCAAATAGAGACTCAAAAGAATTCAAGAAAATTAAAAGCACCCTTCACATAGACCAAAGACCATAAATGTCAAGGACATACATAAGTCAACAAAATTTCTTTTTATGTTATTGCTTAAACTTTTTGATGCATCACCTGGATGGACATGAACATCACTTCAAGAGCAATCAAAACTATCAGAAAAAGCCTTCAACTTTATCAGTGAATGAAATACTTAAGAAGCATTAAATCTCGGAATTGAAACTGGTATATTATGTTTCCGTAAAAAACCAATTCAATGATGATTGTAAGAAAGATTCGATCATGGACCCTCATCAAACAGTAAAAGGCATGTTTCAGGAAAATTTGCCAGGAATATCAGCAAAATTAATAAGAAAACTAATCAAGCCCCAAGTTATGAACAGAGGATCCAAGACCAACAAAATCACTTAGAGACCCCATAAGATCGTAAATAACATTAGGGAGCAAAGAACATACTAAAACAAAACCAACTGAACATTAGAAAGTTAACAAAGAAAGAAGCAAGCAAGTCATTTAAGCATTCGCAGAATTTCTAATCATGTAGAGTGAGAAGAAATAGATAAATCACCCAAGTTTTGAAAGAAACCTGTGATCGGCACCACAGAAATGAGCAATTGTGATCCTATAGAGGGAGGAAAAAATCAAACTTCTTTGCAGCAAAACAAGTCGATGAATCAAAAGAAAAGAAAGAGAAAATACCTACAATAAAGTCACCGAATAAGCAAAGAAGGGTCTTTCAAAGCAAAAACCCCAATTTGGTTGGGATTGGGATGAATTTTCCCTTCAAAATTGAAGAAGAGAACTAGAGAAGAGGGTTGAGCCTATTGCAACCAGAAAAGCGAGAAATTGGAAAATTGAAGTTAAGGGGTGTTTGGTACAAGGAATTCTAGAAAATTCTCGGGAAACTGAATTTTTATAAATTTTTAATTTTCGGATATTATCGTAAACTGAATGTAAAAATTACATTTTTGAAAATCGAGATTTTCGGATAAAAAAAATTTCTCCTCTACCAAACACCCCCTTAGGGTTCAAAATTATACATGTTCACGACGATGCTCCCTCTCACGTCGTCACTTGGGGGTGTTTGGTACGAGAGTTTTTACAGGATTTCGGAAACTGAAATTTTCTAAATTTTAAATTTTCGAATATTATCGTAAACTGAATGTAAAAATCATATTTTTGAAAATTGAAATTGCCGGATAAAAGAAAAATTTATCCTCTACCAAACGCCCCCTTGGAGTAAATAACAACAGTGTAAGACCAAAACAAATGGATATCCATTATTGCAAGTTTTTTTTTGGGTAACCTGTAACATCCCGTTGTACACCGGTATTGTTAACATTAATTATGATATTAAGCGCAGTTACAATCACAGCAATTCATTTATAAAAATGCGAATAAACTTTTTCCGATTATTACGCGAGCCTTTAAAACATAAAAAACGTAATTATTAAAAGCTGTGACCGTAACCGTAAACTCTTGTGGAAGACTTATTTAAACTATTTTTATAACTTACTTTACTTATTATAAGTTACTAAGGGGTCCCCATACACCCACTTAGCCAATTTCTCAACTTTACATTTTTACCTTTTCGAACATGGTTCACTAGTTAATTTTCTGCGAACACACCGCTCACAACCAGACCTTTCTTTCAAATTATATTTTTGTCTTACTTAATTCCCTTTCTAATAAACTATCACACACTCAAATCAGAGCTCGTTTGCTCCGGTTATCGCCGTTTGTAGTTGGACAAGCAACACAGCCAACCAACTCCAAAACAGCTCAAAACACTTCTCACTCACGAATTACTTCAGTCAATACTTTCATCCAATTACTCTCAAATTTTTATACTACAAACTAGAAACCTCCAGCTTCGATTTGATATATCACACGCTTAATTTTACTGAGAGACGAAGTGGAAAATAATTTCTCAAAAACCGGCCAGAACAGCCCCCAAGTGCAGGGCAAACAGGGCAGTTGTGTTCACTGACTTCCACAGGGCTGCGCACAACCCATAAAATTCTAAGAATTTGACACAATGTAGGGGACATCTCAAGCTTTAAAAAGGCATATGGCACGTCTCTATCGGACCTCTATGGAGGGAGCTATGCTCTCCCGAAGTTCACCTAAAATCTGCCAATTCTACCGAAAATTAGCTAGAGTTTCCTTTGTTTTTCCTTAAATCCCCAAATTTACATAAGCTCGGTAATACCACAAATATACCTAATAATCCAATGGGTGGCACACACAAGGACCAGCAATGCCTTGGGGCACTTACAACCCAATTCAGTTTATATTTATTACACAGTTTATATTATAATGCTCACTTTAAAATCCTTAACTTGTTTCAGTCACAAGGATCCATTTACATGACATTTCTCAACATAAGCATATGATCATCATCCTACAATAGGCCTAAAGCCCTTCCATCATATTTCATCAATATTCATGCATATTTACAACATCTCATTTAAATATAACAACGTACATATTCATAACTTGAATTTACAACTTGAAATATGAACTTGAATTTACAACTTTAAACATAACTTCGAATGACATAATAACTAACTAGACTTAGGCGAAATATATATCATGGACAAATAATGACAATGCTCCCATGACTCATCCTACAGGCTTCTTGCTCGCCACTCCTGTGCCACTGCTACCTCCTGAAATAAATGCCCCAAGACGGGGTGAGATATACCAATATATCTCAGTAACTCAGAGGTTCTGGAGAAAACTCTGCCCAATGGTTCACTTCGATGCATATAAATAATATAAAACAACCACTTTCAAAACGGGATATAGCATGGGATTTAGAGAAACTGGGGAATATCGGGATATAAAATACGACGAAGCGGGATGATAGCTACCAATACAACGCGACGTCCTCGGCATATATAAGTGTAACAGCCCGTTACGTACCGGTATTGTTAACATTAATTATGATATTAAGCGCAGTTACAATCACAGCAATCCATTTATAAAAATACGAATAAACTTTTTCCGATTATTACGCGAGCATTTAAAACAATAAAACGCATAGTAATTAAAAGCTGTGACTATAACTGTTAACTCTTGTGGAATATTTATTTTATCTATTTTTACATCACAATATACTTATTATAAGTTAATAAGGAGTTCCCATAAACCCGCTTAGCCAATTACCAAACATTACGTTTTTACCTATTCGAACATGGTTCACTCCTATATTTTCTACGAACACACCGCTCACAACCAGACCTTTTTCTCAGATTATATCTTTGTCTTACTTAATTCCCTTTTCAACAAGCTATCACACGCTCAATTCGGAGCTCATTTGCTCCGGTTATCGCCGTTTGAAGTTGGATAAGTAAAATAGCCAACCAACCCCAAAACAGCTCTAAACCACTCACACTTCTCGAATTACTGCACCCAATTCACTCATCCAATTGCTCTCAAATTTTTATCCTACAAATAGACATCTCAAACTTCATTTTGGTGTATCACACGCTCAATTTGACTGAGAGACGAAGCGGGAATCAAATTCCCAAAAACTGGCCAGAACAGCCCCTGCATCAGAGGTCCCTGGACAGTCCGAACTCAATAAATTCTATAGGGCTTCTTAAACTCCATAACTAGCTCATATTTTAGCACCATATAGGGGATATCTCAAGCTTCAAAATGGCGTATGGCACGTCCCTATCAGATCTGCTATCAAACATTCCATTTGTTTCTCTATGTTATCCATCTAGTTCATTCGAGTGTACACCATCTATCGGGGACTTATAACTCCTAAGCAACATAACATATTTAACTCAATACCCACGCATATTTGTTCTCATTTCTCAATAATTCCTCAGGTTCTAAATCTGTCATCTTGATGAAGTTTATTCACCAAGTCCATTTGTACATACTATACTACACATTTATTTGGAAGTTTCACCAATGCCATCTTCATCCTATAGACTCATCTCAATTATATATATTTATTATTCATAGTATTACAAGGTTCACCCATGCAATACCGTACATATCATAGGTTTGGTTACAACTTTTAATTATAATACAATCTTTTTAACTTTCATCAAAAGTCAGACAAAATATTTACGTCTGTTTTCCCTTAGGTCCTCTAATATTCATATTTTACTTACTGCCATCTCTTGTCCATGAAGCAGTCAACACTGCATCCACAACATCATGCTAAGGACTTACAGTCGGTGCTCCAAGGTTGCCACGCAGGCTTCTTACGATAACCACGCATGTAACACAAAGGAATGGGTTGATAAGGCCCACACTAAGGAATCGCATATGCAGTAATCGATAAGAATCTACATACAACTATGTAGCACATATCACAACTATACACTATCAGAGTTCCCAAACAAAACTGCTCTGATACCATAAAATGTAATAGCCCGTTACGTACCGGTGTTGTTAACATTAATTATGATATTAAGCGCAGTTACAATCACAGCAATCCATTTATAAAAATACAAATAAACTTTTTCCGATTATTACGCGAGCATTTAAAACAATAAAACACTTAATAATTAAAAGTTGTGACTATAACTGTTAACTCTTGCGGAATATTTATTTTATCTATTTTTACATCACAATATACTTATTATAAGTTACTAAGGGGTTTCCATAAACCCGCTTAGCCAATTACCAAACTTTACGTTTTTACCTATTCGAACATGGTTCACTCCTAAATTTTCTACGAACACACCGCTCACAACCAGACCTTCTTCTCAGATTATATCTTTGTCTTACTTAATTCCCTTTTCAACAAGCTATCACACGCTCAATTCGGAGCTCATTTGCTCCGGTTATCGCCGTTTGAAGTTGGATAAGCAAAATAGCCAACCAACCCCAAAACAGCTCTAAACCACTCACACTTCTCGAATTACTGCACCCAATCCACTCATACAATTGCTCTCAAATTTTTGTCCTACAAACTAGACATCTCAAACTTCATTTTGGTGTATTATACGCTCAATTTGACTGAGAGACGAAGCAGGAATCCAATTCCCCAAAACTGGCCAGAACAGCCCCTGCATCAGAGGTCCCTGGACAGTCCGAACTCAATAAATTCCATAGGGCTTCGTACAACCCAGAACTGGGTCATATTTTAACAACATATAGGGGACATCTTAAGCTTCAAAATGGCGTATGGCACGTCCCTATCAGACATCTGTAGAGGGAGATATGCTCTCCCGAAGTTCACCTAAAATCTGCCAATTTTACAGAAAATTTGCCAGAGTTTCCTTTGTTTTTCCAAAAATCCCCAAATTTGTACAAGCTCACTAATGCCTCAAAGTACCTAATAATCCAACAATAATACAGTAATAATCCAATGGGTGGCACAGACAAGGACCAACAACGCCTTGGGGCACTTACAACCCAATCTAGTTTATATTTATTACACAGTTTATACTATAGAGCTCACATTATATTCCTTACAATCACAAAGGTCCCATTTACATGTAGTTTCACAATATAAGCATATAACCATAACTCTAACATAGGCCTAAAATCCTTCCATCTTAGTATAACATGCATCTCTTTTACATTTACAACACATACTTAAATATTACAACTTACGACTTCAACTTCAAATTACCCTTTACAATATTACAACTTCAATTACAAATTTAAACATAAATTCAAATGATACAAACTACTAGACTTAGGCATGCCAACATGAACAATATGCCAAATACTGAAAATGTTCATCTATCATTCTGCGGGCCTCTTGTAACAGCCCGTTGTACACCGGTATTGTTAACATTAATTATGATATTAAGTGCAGTTACAATCACAACAATTCATTTATAAAAATGCGAATAAACTTTTTTCGATTATTACGCGAGCATTTAAAACATAAAAAGCGTAATAATTAAAAGCTGTGACCGCAATCGTAAACTCTTGTGGAAGACTTATTTAAACTATTTGTATAACTTACTTTACTTATTATAAGTTACTAAGGGGTTCCCATAAACCCACTTAGCCAATTTCCAAACTTTACTTTTTTACCTATTCGGACATATTTCACTCTTAATTTTTCTGTGACCACACCGCTCGCAACCAAACCTTCTTCTGGGATTATATCTTTGTCTTACTTAATTACCTTTTTAGCAAGCTATCATACGCTCAATTCGGAGCTCATTTGCTCCGGTTATCGCCGTTTGAAGTTGGATAAGCAATTAGCCAAACAACCCCAAAAAAACAGCTCCAAACCACTCACATTACTCGAATTACTTCACTCAATCCACTCATCCATTTGCTCTCAAATTTTTATCCTACAAACTAGACATCTCAAACTTCATTTTGATATATCACACGCTTAATTTGACTGAGAAACGTAGCGGGAATTAATTTCCCAAATCCGGTCCAGAATCTGCCTCAGGTGCAGGGGCACATGAGCAGTCCGTGTTTCTCTATTTTTTTCAGGCCGAAGATCAACCCATAATTTCCTCAAATTTTGATAAAAGGTAGAGGACATCGCAACCTTCAAAATGGCGTATGGCACGTCCCTATTGAACCTCTATGGAGGGAGATAAGCTCTCCCGAAGTTCGCCTAAAATCTGCCAATTCTACAGAAATTTCGCCAGAGTTTTCTTTGTTTTTCCAATAATTCCAAAATTGTAAACGATCATTTAAACCTCAAATGTACCTAATAAACACATGATAATACATTAATAATCCAATGGGTGGCACACACAAGGACCAACAACGCCTTGGGGCACTTACAACCCAATCCAGTTTATAGTTATTACACAGTTTATGCAATAGAGCTCACATTATATTTCTTACTTGTTTCAATCACATAGGTCCCATTCACATGTAGTTTCACAATATAATCATGTAATCATAACTCTAACATAGGCCTAAAATCCTTCCATTTTTTACATCATGCCTCTCTTACATTGACAACATACACTTAAATATTACAACTTACGACTTTAACTTCAAATTGCCTTTTACAATATTACAACACCAATTACAAATTTAGACATAAATTTAAATGATACAAACTGCTAGACCTAGGCATGCCAACATGAACAATATGCCAAATACTGAAAATGTTCCTCTATCACCCTGCGGGCCTCTTGCCCGCTGCTCCAACGCTACAGGTACATCCTGAAATAAATGCCCCGAGACGGGGTGAGATATACGAATATATCTCAGTAACCAAGAGGTTCTGGAGAAAACTCCACCCAATGGTTCACTTCGATGCATATCAATAGAATAAAACAACCACTTTGAAAACGGGATATAGCAAGGGATTTAGAGAAATGAGGAATATAAAGAAACAAACTACGACGATACGGGATGGTAACCCCAATTCCACGTACGCCCTGGGCATATATAAGCCTATGGGTATCATCCAAGGTGTGTTCACAGAAACCACAACCATGATGCCCAAATCAACCAAAACGCCAACGACATTCCTAGTGTGCTCCTACCCGGATCACACACTATGACACGCAGTCAACTGGAACTCCCTCCTGGAGACCTATCCAGCGGAAGTCCGAAAATGCCCGAAGGCTAATAAAACTGTCTACTGGCCAGAGACTCGGTACCGCAGTACCCATAGCAATAATGCATGCATGCTCATGTGTTCTATACTATTCATACTCACTTCCTACCGTTGCCATCAACTGGCAAGGTGGAACAGAAAAGGGGAACAAGCCCCAGTACCAAGAGGTTACCTTAAGTAATTTCCTCACCAGCTCCGCAGCAGCTTATCCCACAACTTGGTACACAGTGGAATGCCTACACAGAGGACATTCCCAATCTCTTATAATTCAAACAATACATGTTAATTTACAATTATACATGCATTGAACTAAATACATAGCTCAATCCACTTGGTCCAAGACCAAGGGTAACTCCCAGATTCAATTTTCAGGATTCAAGTCAACGTACGGCAACCTATACAATTACGTACATCCATCAGTACGCGTCAAATATCATCAAAACGCAAAATCACAAAATTACCTCACCCACACTTGGTAGGTTCGGCCATCCTAGGCTTATTTCCACTTTTATTTTTCTAAATTTTCTTTCTCATTTTATTACGCTTCCTTAGGTTGCTTAGAGGCTAGTTCAATCGTCATTTTTCCGTTTTACGACATTTACGCATCGTTTTGCGAAATATTTCACTCTAGGTTCTTTATGCCAACTAAGCCACTTATTATTTTTGCATTGATTCTTCCACTTGCCAATCACCACACAACCCATCTAATTACCTTTTTAACACATAATTCATCACTCAAACAATTTCCAACAACATCAATTCCTTAATTTTCCTTTAAAGGCCAAGTTGTAACCTAGGGCAATTCTAGGATTTCCATTCACTTTTAATCACTCCACACCTCACACAACTACATTATATCATCATATAATCATACAACAACTCATTAATTAATTCCCAACAAAATTCCAAAACACAAAGTCATGACATTCCTCAAAATTTCTAAGTTAAATTTTCATAATTTTCATCAATAATTTTCATGGCATTTCTAGCTCTCACACATCATTCTAAGACATTATCATCTAATACACATTTTCCAATTGAGCTCTCTAACAACACAAATCATCAAATTCAAGCTTTAGGTTTCCAAAAATTCAATCACAATTAAACCATGTAAATGGGATGGAAACATACTCACAACAAAGGCTAGAAGCTAACCCAAGACTCCTCCAAGCAATGGAAGCTCAAATGACTCCATGAAACTCCATTTTTCCCCCAAATTTTCGCTGCTGATTTTGCCCAATAACTCACCAATGAGAGGGTTTCAAGGTGAATGGATACCACCAATGTGTTTGGAAGGTTGTTTCCAACAAATTTCAACACAAAAATCGCTTGATTTGGTGCTAAAATGACAAAGTTATGATGAAATAAAAATTTGAAGCAAAAATGGTGTTGTTGGTGAAGGGGCTGCGGGTTTTGGCTGAAAGGGGAGGAGAGAAGGTGATGATGAATAGTGGTGATGAGGTGGATTAAGTGGATTTTAAGTGGGGTAGGTCCCACGCCACCTCACGCGACTTAAAACTCATCCGGATTTCTCTACGATTCCACTAAATGCCTGTAAATTCACAACCTATTTAGAAACTCTAATTTTTAAGATTAACCATTCTCCTTTAATTATACTTGATTAGGTGAGTTCAGAGTTTTCCGATCGTTCGGAGAAAACACTGTTTTAAGCTACTGCGCGCGCCGTTGGCACGCTTCCTCAAAATGACTTACTTTCATCAAATTTTATCAACAATTATATTTCCTAACTCAATAGACCATTTGTAACTCATATTTGAAACCTAGAGCTCAAAATTCAACTGGCACGTTTTACGGTGCAATCGTAACGCGGTATTTTTACCCGCGAAAAACACTATTCACTAATTTTTCTGAAACTTGCCTATCCACTCAATTTTTCGTTCTGAACCCATTTCCAGGGTTATTTTTACCATCTGAGACATTCTACTCAATTTTTATCTTCCTAGGGTTGCGTGTTGGCTAATTACTGTTTTGCCCTTTCTTTGTATTTTGGCATAATCTTTAGGATTTTCACTAATCCATCACTTGATTGCTCACTTAATATTTTAATTACTTGATTTAAAATTGTGAGGTGTTATACCTCTTGCCCGCTGCTCCCGCTCCACTGCTACCTCCTGAAATAAATGCCCCGAGACGGGGTGAGATATACGAATATATCTCAGTAACCCAGAGGTTCTGGAGAAAACTCCGCCCAATGGTTCACTTCGATGCATATGAATAGAATACAACAACCAATTTTTAAAACGGGATATAGCAAGGGTTTTAGAGAAATGTGGAATATAGAGATACAAACTACGACGATATGGGATGGTAACCCCAATTCCATGTACGCCCTGGGCATATATAAGCCTATGGGTATCATCCAAAGTGCGTTCAAAAAAACCACAACCATGATGCCCCAACCATCCAAAACGCCAAAGACATTCCTAGTGTGCTCCTACCCGGATCACACACCATGACCCACGGTCAACTGGAACTCCCTCTCGGAGACCTATCCAGTGGAAGTCCGAAACTGCCCGAAGGCTAAGAAAACTGTCTACTGGCCAGAGACTCGGTACATAAGTGCCCACTGTAATAATGCATGCATGCTCATGTGTTCTACACTACTCATACACACTTCCTACTGTTGCCATGAACTGGCAAGGTGGAACAGAGAAGGGGAACAAGCCCCAGTACCAAGAGGTTACCTTAGTATGCCTCTTCACTAGCTCCACAACAGCTTATTTTCCAAACTTGTTTCTCAACAGAATGCCTACACAGAGGACATTCCCTAATTACTCAAAATTCATATAAACTCCTGAAATTTACATTATACTTGCATTGATTCCACCACTTACCTCAATTCACTTTGTCCAAGACCAAGGGTAATCCACCGACTCACGGTTCGGGGTTCCATTCAACGCACGACAACCTACATAGTCATGTACCATCATCAGTACACGTCCATTTTCCATCAGAACGCGAAACCACAAAATCCTCCCCTCCCTCAAGGAGGTTCGGCCAAGCAAGGCAAAATTCAAAGTTTATTTTTCTAAATTTTCTTTCTCATTTTATTCCATACTCTTAGGTTGCCAAGAGGCTAATTCAAGTGCCGTTTTTCCGTTTTACGTCTTTTAAGCATCGTTTTGCTAAATAATTCACTATAGGTTCTTTTATGTCCATAAATACAATTTATTATTTTCCTTTGATTCTCCCACTTTCCAACCACAACACAACCCATTTTAATACCATTCAACACTTGATATATCATCCAATCAACATAAACAACATCAAACTCCTAAGACACACCCTATGGCCGAATTGCACACTAGGGGTTTCTAAAGAATGCTCACTCAATTTTAATCATTTCACACCTCCTACAATACCATTATATCAACATACAATTATCCAACAACTCACCAACCAAAGCCCAAAAAGATTTCAAAATTCAAACTCATGATTTTCCTCAAAATTTCTAAGTTAAAATTTCACAATTTTCATCAATAATTTTCATGGCATTTCTAGCTCTAACACATCATTCTAAGACATTATCCTGTAATACACATGTTCCAATTGAGCTCTCTAACATCACACATCAACAAAACCATGTCTAGGGTTCATGAAAATAAATCATCAAATTAACCAACTAAAAGGTGTTGAATCTTACCCACAATCAAGTCACAAGACTCCTCCAATTGATCCTCAAGCAATAGCTTGAGCAAACAACCACAAAACTCCAACTTTCTCCCAAAATTTGTGGCTGTAAATGGCCAATATCTCACCAAAGAGAGGGTTACAAGGTGAATGGATACCACCAATGTGTTTGGAAGGTTGTTTCCAACAAATTTCAACACAAAAATTGCTTGATTTGGTTGAGAAATGAAGGATTTAGTAAGGAAGGAAAATTTGAACCTAAAATGGCTAATGGGAGGCGGCAGCTCGGTTTTTGGCTGAAAGGAGGGGAGAGAAGGTGTTGATGAATAGTGGTGATGAGGTGGATTAAGTGGATTTTATGTGGGGTGGGTCCCACGCCACCTCTCGCGATTTAAAACTCATCCGGATTTCTCTACGATTCCACTAAATGTCCGCAAATTCACAACCTATTTAGAAACTCTAATTTTTAATATTAACCATTCTCCTTTAATTATACTTCATTAGGTGAGTCCGGAGTTTTTTGGTCGTTCGGAGAAAACACTGTTTTAAGCTATTGCGCGCGACGTTGGCACACTTTCCCAAACTAACTTAATTCCATCAAATTTCACCAAATTCCATCAAATATTATCGGGAATCATATTTCCCAACTCATTAAACCATTTATAACTCATTTTTGAAACCTAGAGCTCAAAATTCAACTGGCACGTTTTACGGTGCAATCGTACCGCGATATTTTTACCCGCGAAAAACACTATTCACTGACTTTTCTGAAACTTGCCTATCCACTCAATTTTTCGTTCTGAATCCATTTCCATGGTTATTTTTACCATCTGAGACCTTCTACGCAATTTTTATATTCCTAGGGTTGCGTGTTGGTAATTACCGTTTTGCCCTTTCTTTGTATTTTAGCCTAATCTTGCGTGTTGATAATGCATGCATGCTCATGTTGTTCTACACTACTCATATACACTTCCTACCGTTGCCATCAACTGGCAATGTGGAACAGAAAAGGGAAACAAGCCCCAGTACCAAGAGGTTACCTTAGTATGCCTCTTCACTAGCTCCACAACAGTTATTTTCCAAACTTGTTAATCAATAGAATGCCTACACAGAGGATATTCCTTAATTACTCAAAATTCATATAAACTCATGAAATTTACATTATACTTGCATTGATTCCACCACTTACCTCAACCCACTTGGTCCAAGACCAAGGGTAATCCACCGACTCACGGTTCGGGGTTCCATTCAACGTACGACAACCTATATAGTCATGTACCATCATCAGTACTCGTAAATTTCCATCAGAACGCAAAAACCACAAAATCCTCCCTTCCCTCAAGGAGGTTCGGCCATACAAGTGTTATTTTTAGATTTATTTTTCTAAATTTTCTTTCTCATTTTATTACTCATCCTTAGGTTACCATGAGGCTAATTCAAGTGTCGTTTTTCCGTTTTACGTCTTTTAAGCATCGTTTTGCTAAATAGTTTCCTCTAGGTTCATTTATGTCCTTAACACCACTTATTGTTTTCCATAGATTCTACCACTTTCCAACCACCACACAACCCATCTAAATACCATTCAATTACACATTACATCATTCATACCATGTCAAACACATTAATTCTCCTCTTTTTGCTCTATGGCCGAAAAGTCACATGATGTCCTCCAAGGGATTTCCATCAATTCTTACAACTCCACACCTCAACCAATCACATTATATCATCATATAATCATACCACAACTCACCCATAACCTCTTAACACATTTCCAAAAATTCATGTCATGACCATCAAAATTATTTCTAAGTTAAAAGTCCCATTTTTTCACCTAAAATTTTCATTGCATTTATCATCAATACACATTATTCTAAGACCTTTTCATGTACAAACTTTTTCCAATTGAGCTCTCTAACATCACACATCAACCATTGAAGGTCTAGGGTTTAAAAATCAAATCATCTCATTCAACCGTTTAAAATGCAAGAACACTCACCCAAATGGAAGGTACAAAGCTCCTCATAACTATACTACACCATTGGAGCACTTAGAAGCTCCATGAACACAAAACTCCAAGTTTGAGCCGCGGCCTTGAGGAGGCATTTTGGCAAAATATAGATGGATTCAAGGCTTGCCACTAGTGCCAATGTGTTTAGAAGGTTGTTTACAACAAATTTCAACACAAAAATCACTTGATTTGGTTAAGATATGATGTAGTTATGGAGAAAAGAAAATTTGAGTGAAAATGGCTCATGGAAGGGAAGGGCTGCGGGTTTTGGCTGAAAGGAGAGGAGAGAAGGTGATGATGAATAGTGCTGATGAGGTGGATTAAGTGGATTTTAAGTGGGGTGGGTCCCACGCCACCTCACGCGATTTAAAACTCATCCGAATTTCTCTACGATTCCACTAAACGTCCGTAAATTCATAACCTATTTAGAAAGTCTAATTTTTAACATTAACCATTCTCCTTTAATTATACTTGATCAGATGAATCCAGAGTTTTCCGGTCGTTCGGAGAAAATACTGTTTTAAGCTATTGCGCGCGCCGATGGCACGCTTCCCCAAACTGACTTAATTCCATCAAATATTATCAGAAATCATATTTCCTAACTTTATAAACCATTTATAACTCATATTTGAAACCTAGAGCTCGAAACTCAATCGGCATGTTTTACGGTGTAATCGTACCGCGGTATTTTTACCCGCAAAAAATATTATTCACTGAGTTTTCTGAAACTTGTCTGTCCACTCGATTTTTCGTTCTGAATCCATTTTCAGGGTTATTTTTATCATCTGAGACCTTCTACTCAATTTTATCTTTCTAGGGTTGTGTGCATGACTAATTACCGTTTTGCCATTTCTTTGTATTCTGGCCTTATACTCAGGATTTTCACTAATCCTTCTCTTTAATTCTCATTTAATATTTTAATGTTTAATCTTAGAAATACGAGGTGTTATATCGCCATATGTTACCCCCAACAGAGGGAGAGTGGAGCTAGTCATCACATTGGTGAGGCTAGTCAACCTACTATTTTTGTTGAGTCATTTATTATTGTTGAACAATATGACGAGGGTGTTATTGAGGAGAGGAGACTTATTTCTTTTCGTAAACACAAGCCTCCTACTTTTTTGGGGTCTAAAGACCCAAAAGTGGTCACTACTTGGTTGCAGGGTATGGATAAAATTTTCCAAGTTATGAGATGTCGTGACCCTCAGAAGTTTCGGTACTCTGTTTATATGCTGGAGGGAGATATACAGTATTGATAAAACTTTTGAAAATTGTTTAAGGATGAAAGTAGTGCCAGGTGATAGAACGATTGTGTTTGTAGATTATCCATATGGGGGGACTTATATGTGAGGATAGTGATATAGTATTTTAAGTGGGACGTCCATGATAAAAATGTCAATAATGAGGAAATGGTGGTATAAATGAATGAAAGAGATGTTGAATCCATAACAGTGTTACAGAATGATGAGTAGAAAAGGTTAATTGCTAAAAATATTAGGAGTAGGCCTTTGATACGGAAGGCATTGATGGATGTTGAATTTAGGCTATGAGAGGGCTAAATTGATAGAGTTTAAATGATTAAGTGATAAATAGATTAATAAGGATGTGTAACAAAATGAGAAAGAAAATTTAGAAAAATAAATTTTGTAAAATGCCTAAGAAGGCAGAACCTACCTAGTGTAGGAGTGAAAATTTGACGTTCCGCGTTTTGATGGATTTGCCGTGTACTGACGATTCGTACATGGATATTGTAGGTTGTCGTTCGTCGACTTGAACCCTGAACCGTGAGTCGTGGATTTCCTTTGGTCCTGGACCAAGTGGATTGAGGTAAGTGATTGGATTAATGCATGTGTAATTGTGAATTGGCATGCGTTTTGTGAACTTTGAGTAATTGGGAACGTCCTATGTGTAGGCGTTCTGTTGAGTAACAAACTGGGAACCTAAGCTGCTGTGGAGCTAAGTGAAAGACATTTGAGGTAATCTCTTGGTACTAGGGCTTGTTCCCCTTGTGTGTTCCACCATGCCAGTTGATGGTATTGGTAGGAAATGTATATGAGTAGTGTAGAACAGCATGAGCATGCATGTAGCATTTATGAGGGTACTTATGTACCAAGTCTTTGGCCAGTAGACAGTGTAGCCTTCGGGCAGTGCGGACTTCCACTGGATAGGTCTCCAAGAGGGAGTTCCAGTTGACCTAGGGTCGTGGTGTGTCATCCGGGTAGGAGCACACTAGGAAGTCTCGGGTGTATATGGATGGAAAGGGTACCTTGGTTGTGGTTCTTGGAACACGCCTTGGATGAGACCCGTAGGCTTATATATGCCGAGGACGTTGCGTGGTATTGGTAGCTACCATCCCGCTTCGTTTCCCCAGTTTCTCTAAACCCCTTACTATATCCCGCTTTGAGAGATGTTGTTTTATATTATTTATATGCATCGAAGTGAGCCATTGGACGGATTTTTCTCCAGAACCTCTGGGTTACTGAGATATATTCGTATATCTCACCCCGTCTTAGGGCCTTTATTTCAGGAGGTAGCAGTGGCGTTGAAGCAGCGGGCAAGAAGCCCGTAGGATGACTAGTCGGAGCATTTCATTATTTTGCATATTGATGGCCACTTGGCCTAGGCTAGACTTAGGGCATGAACATCCCATATGTATGTAGGATGAGTTTCATAGTAATATTTGTTCATGTCATTTTGCCTAAGTCTAGTGGTATTTGTCATTTGAGTTTTTAAGTTTCAAGTTGTAATTAAAGTATGAATTTGTAAGTTGTAATTTAAAGTTAAAGTTGTAAGTTGTAACAGGTGAGTTAAATGTTGTAACTGTATAATGGATGCATGATGTATTATGATGGAAGGGCTTTAGGACTATGTTAGAATTATTATTATATGCCTATGTTGAGAAATTTCATGTAAATGGACTTGGTGATTGAAATAAGTTAAGGAATTAGAAAGTGAGCCATATAATATGAATTGTGTAATAACTATAAACTGAGTTGGGTTGTAAGTGCCCCAAGACATTGTTGGTCCTTGTGTGTTCCACCCATTGGATTATTAGGTACATTTGAGGTACTAGTGAGCTTGTGCAAATTTGGGGATTTTAGGAAAAACAAAGGAAACTCTGGCGAATTTTCTGTAGAATTGGCAGATTTTAGACGAACTTCGGGAGAGCATATCTCCCTCCGCAGAGGTCCGTTAGGGACGTGCCATACGCCATTTTAAAGCCTGAGATATCCCCTACATGGTGTTAAAATATGAGCAAATTCTGGGTTGTACGCAGCCCTGTAGGATTTAATGAACATGGACTGTCCAGAACCCCGTTATGCAGGGGCTGTTTCTGGCAGTTTTTGGGAAATTATTTACCTTTCATTAAGGCTAATAAGTCACCGTTTTACTTGAACTCTTGATCATCACTAGCCTTCCTAGAAGAACACTTACTCACTCTGTCAACATTAATCGCGTTATTATCTCTTTTGTCATAAGGCGAGAATTCCAACAAACTTACTACCTCACTTAAAGCCGAAGATTATTTCATCAGACTTACTTTACACACACCATAGTGTGCTTCAATATCAAACTTCGAAACTCTTATGCACTATGCCTCACCTCTTATATCCAAATTTGACATATTATTGTCCACTCATGTAACGTCCGGCCGCTTCAAGAATCAATGACTATCCCCACATACTAACATGAGACTTTTTAGTGTGCTTTTTCCTCACTCACACACTTCCCGGGAAAACTTCCCAAGAGGTCACCCATCCCAGAATTGCTCCAAGTCAAGCACGCTTAACTGTGGAGTTCTTCCGTTCTGGGCTACCGAAAATAAAATGCATCTTGTTAGTATAGGTAGTACCAATTAATTCTTATAAGCTATCTCAAATTGTGCAGTCTCATACCTGCACAGTCTTTGGAATCTCTCTCTTTCGGGTGTCGATTTGATTCATTCGTGCAAGTAACCCCCGCTGGAAGCCTGTCAGGAGCCGCTCCTTGTCCGTGCCTCTTTGTACCGACGATCACTCCCCGCCCTCGTCAGCGCTTGAGATGTTACATGCCAACCAACTTCCGCCTGGTTCGTCCTCGAACCACACCGTACTGGAAGAGAGGCCCTGCTCTGATACCACTTAATTAGTCCTTGGTGTACACTTGGAAAATTGCAAGATTTAATGCTTGATGTTCGACTTTCTTGCATTAGAAATCAATGGTTTGGTTTGGTTGGATATTGATTATGCCTTTATTATGTTAGGATTGAGGCATTGGGGCCAACCTTGAGTGACCAACCGTTGGAGCAAGCTATGGAGCTTGATTAGCTCCTTGGAATTGGTAAGTTCATACTTGTGTTGTGGTATGAATTGAGTAGTTGATTAATGATTATGAAATACTCTTGGATGCAATGTGTTGATTGCATTACACCATGTGTAGGTGTTGGTTTTGGAGAAGAGTATTGTTGAGATTGGTGAAGAACAAAGGGTGAATTGGAAGCTCGAGGTAAGCCTTCGGACCTTGGGTGTAATTCCCTTGATTGTTCCACTAAGCCCTGAATGGGTAGTGGTTGTGATAGTGTATATAAATGCAATGAAATAGTTTAATGCTTTGTTATACATATGTGTATGCATTTGGCGTGGCATAGGATGGTGTTTCCCTATGTTGGTATATTGCATGACGATGCGTAAATCATACTTGGTAGTTTAGCTGGCTAGTAGGACTATTTGCATCTGAGTATCCTTAGGACAGCTTGAGAGCTCGAGGGATTTCTCCTGGAGATGTTTGTTACACACTGCATGGATATGTATTTATTGCATTATTATTGTTATTGTTATTACACTGTTATTGAACTCTGGGGTGGAGAGATGCTCCAAGGACCCCTGGTTTACTGGATATATTCGTATATCTCACCCCGTGTTGTGGGGACCCCCTTTCAGGAAAGGATGTTGCAGGAGCCTCCAGTGGCAAGTGGCCATATTTGGATTAGTAGATGCATGAAGATGTTTCATTCTTTTAGGATATACATGACATGTAGTTGTACCATGTATAGGATTTCATTTGAAAGCCAATTGCTATATGTATGTCATCTTCTATTTTGATGGACTTAGCCTATGCTCATCTCTTTTGGTACCTCTTTTGTTGATGAGAGCCAAAGGATTAATCATAGTGTTTTGTAGCTAAGTCTCATGATTTGTAATTATTGGATATATGTATATGATGAAATAGCATGCATGTTTCTTTTGATGTATATGTACCTTGCAAGAACTGAGGATCATGTATCAAAGTTATATAATGTCTATTAGGTGTAAGGAGAATGGTGAAAGTGGGAGGAAACCTCCCATGGAGTCACATGAAAACAGGGGAGGGCATGTTTTGCCCAGTTGGAGAGTGTTTTAGCGCGGAAACGGGCGCTAAAACGCTCTAAGTTCGTAAAATGGAGGAAAGGCCTCTGGCCTTAGACGTTTTAGCGCTAAAATGGACGCTAAAACGCTCCAAGTTCGTAAAATTGAGGAAAAGCCTCTGCCCTTTGACGTTTTAGCGCTAAAACGGGCGCTAAAACGCTACAGTGGATGTTTTAGCGCTCAGTATGGGCGCCAAAACGTTCTGGAGACCTGTTGAGGGTAAAATCCACTGCTGATGGGCGTTTTAACGCCCATTTGGGCGCCAAAACGCGCTACTCGAAATCAGCAAATACGTAGTTTAGTGAAACTTGCGTAACTCGAGCTACGGAGCTCCGATTTAAGTGCGGTTTGAATCCACTCGAAGCTAACAAGGAGATCTATAACATAGTAGGAGATGGGAACTATAAAGGAAGTATAGAATTAGTTTAATAATAAAAGAGATGAAGACATTTAACGACGCATGGTCTAATAAAATAAGAATATGATGTTAAGCTTAGTCTCACTATTCCGCAAAGTAATATGGTTATGGTCACGCAATTGGTCATTATAAATTCGGCATGTTTTAAAAAGAAAAATTTAACCGGATTTTTATTGAATCCATGTGATTGTAACTGTGCTTAATATCATAATGCGATGTTAACAAACCGGTTCTAGAACGGGGTGTTACAACTCACCAATATATGACCTCACACTTTGCGTTAATTACATGGAAAAACTCTCCCAATGCAGTGAGTAAAAACATTCTCAGGTTTAACCGCTCGAGCTCTTGCTATCCTAAGGGCCCCAGATGTAATGACCCACCGATCAGAGAATCCACCCATATGAACCATGCAGTAATGATAACCTACCACCAGCTGAACCTGTTCTATTAGCATTCCCAACGTTTCTTATTTGTGCATTTATATAAATCAACTCAACTATACTAACAGTCACATCAATGCGGAACACTTCCTCGTCTCCCACTACTCATATAAGATAACAATTGTCTCCGGGAACGTAATCCACACGGAGATAACCATACCCTCTGGGCACATAAGCCACACAGAGATATCCATAATATCATGTCGTACCACATGCACCCAGTGCATAGAGAAATTTATATTCATAATATATCTGTATATCACAACCAACGTGTACCCAGTACACACCAGATCACACTTGGACCCTGTCCATTTAGTGTCTGTATCATACTCGTATATAACGACAAAATGTTTTGTATATCCACATGGGGTTGTCCCCCATAATCATAGTAGTAGTAGTATTATACTCATATCTCATATACATATAGTCCCTTAATTCTTCCTTGATTATTCTTCTCAAAGATTGTTTACTTCTTTTACTTAGACTAGTCACCTGACCTGGTTCATATTACAATCTCGATTCCGTGAATCCGAAATTTTCTCAAAGTTGTGTACACATCTCACATCTCATAATATAATGTATTATACTTCCCACCTATAATTCCCATCACACAGGGATCTTGTAAACATATCCGTCCTATCACAGAAAACTAATTTCACCTCCATCCTTACACTGGAAATTTTACATCAATCCTTGCACTGACACTCATACCTCAGCTCATTAACTAATCTTATCATTTTCATTTTGACAGTACACATTAGCTCTTTTGCTAACCACATAAGTTCACACTCTATGCACCCTTGACAATTTAGTTCTTTCACTAACCACTTAATCTCGCAATTTATTGCAACCTAGTTCATACAGTACTCACATGATTTCACATTAGGTTGTACATTAGCTCATTCTCCAATCATACCATCTCATCTTATTGTGGTACAGCCATAACCCACAAAATTCTGTCACCGCTCTAATCCAGTGCCTGCTACGACCCACATAAACCTATACTCAATATTGTATAACAACCCGTCAATTTTACTGATCACTTCCACCGTTGGTGGTTGTAGAATATTCATTACATTGAAAATACCTCTACTCTGTCTATCAATCCATATCAAATACCAATAATTTCACAAGCACACTACTATTAGTAGTACCTATATATAGACCACAAGATCACAATTACTTTACAATCCTCATTACTGTCTTACACATGACTATACATTTCAACCGTTCTATTCACTCATTACTTGACACATCTGCCAATTTGAATCGGCATCCGTTAACTACAATGGTGCCTTCATGGTACATTTATCTTATGTCATCCATGGAGATTTTCTCAACTTTTTCCTTCTACACATACTAAGTAATCACTTCATCTCACCTATGTTTACTCAACACTAACTCCTTATGGATTTCAATCCCATATTTCAATATCTCTCACATTACCAATTTACCAGCATCATAATTTTAAGTGGTAAAATCCTATAGGATTAATCATCAAATATTCTATTTATTTCTCCACATGAACCATCCCAATTCATTTAAGTGTACACCATCTGTCCCGATCTCATAACTTCTAATCAAACATAACATATTTAACTCATACCATCGCATATTTGTTCTCATTTCTCAAGAATCCCTCAGTTCTAAATCTCTCACCTTGATGAAGTCTATTCACCAAGTCCACTTGTACATACTATACTACACACATACTTGGAAGTTTCACCAATACCATTTCCATACTATGGACTCATCTCAATTTTATATCTTTATTATTCATAGTACTACAAGGTTCACCCATGCTAATACTGTACATATCATAGAATTGTTTACAACTTTCACTTATAATACAATTTTATAAATTTCATCAAAACTCAGACAAAATATTTAAGTCTGTTTTCCCTTAAGTCCTCTAATATTCATATTTTAGTTACTGCCATCTCTTGTCCATGGAGCAGTCAACATTGCATCCACAACATCAGGCTAAGGACTTACCTTCGGTGCTCCAGGGTTGCCACGCAGGCTTCTTACGATGACCACGCATGTAACACAAATGAATGGGTTGATCAGACCCACACTAAGGAATCACATATGCAGTAATCGATAAGAATCTACATACAACCATGCAACACATAATACAGCTACACATTATCAGAGTTCCCTAACAAAACTGCTCTGATACCATAAAATGTAACAGCCCGTTGTACACCGGTATTGTTAACATTAATTATGATATTAAGCGCAGTTACAATCACATCAATTCATTTATAAAAATGCGAATAAACTTTTTCCGATTATTACGAGAGCCTTTAAAACATAAAAAGCGTAATAATTAAAAGCTGTGACCGTAACCGTGAACTCTTGCGGAAGACTTATTTAAACTATTTTTATAACTTACTTTACTTATTATAAGTTACTAAGGGGTCCCCATAAACCCACTTAGCCAATTTCTCAACTTTACGTTTTTACCTTTTCGAACATGGTTCACTAGTTAATTTTCTGCGAACACACTGCTCTCAAACAGACCTTTCTTTCAAATTATATTTTTGTCTTACCTAATTCCCTTTCTAATAAGCTATCACACACTCAAATCGGAGCTCGTTTGCTCCGGTTACCATCGTTTGAAGTTGGACAAGCAACACAACCAACCAACTCCAAAACAGCTCAAAACACTTCTCACTCCACGAATTACTGCAGTCAATCCTCTCATCCAATTACTCTAAAAATTTTATATAAAAACTAGACACCTCCAGCTTCAATTTGATATATCACACGCTTAATTTGACTAAGAGACGAAGCGGGAAACAATTTCTCAAAAACCGGCCATAACAGCCCCCAAGTGCAGGGCAAACAGGGCAGTTGTATTCACTGACTTCCACAGGGCTGCGCACAACCCATAAAATTCTAAGATTTTGAAAAAATGTAGGTGACGTCTCAAACTTTAAAATGGCATATGGCACGTCTCTATCGAACCTCTATGGAGGGAGGTATGCTCTCCCGAAGTTCACCTAAAATCTGCCAATTCTACCGAAAATTCGCTAGAGTTTCCTTTGTTTTTCTTAAATCCCCAAATTTACATAAGCTCGGTAATACCACAAATATACCTAATAATCCAATGGGTGGCACACACAAGGACCAGCAATGCCTTGGGGCACTTACAACCCAATTCAGTTTATATTTATTACACAGTTTATACTATAATGCTCACTTTAAAATCCTTAACTTGTTTCAATCACAAGGATCCATTTACATGCCATTTCTCAACATAAGCATATGACCATCATCCTACAATAGGCCTAAAGCCCTTCCATCATATTACATCAATATTCATGCATATTTACAACATCTCATTTAAATATAACAACGGACATATTCATAACTTGAATTTACAACTTGAAATATGAACTTGAATTTACAACTTTAAACATAACTTCGAATGACATAATAACTAACTAGACTTAGGCAAAATATATATATCATGGACAAATAATGACAATGCTCCCATGACTCATCCTACGGGCCTCTTGCCCGCTACTCCTGTGCCACTGCTACCTCCTGAAATAAATGCCCCAAGACGGGGTGAGATATACGAATATATCTCAGTAACCCAGAGGTTCTGGAGAAAACTCCGCCCAATGGTTTACTTAGATGCATATAAATAATAGAGTAAATACCCTTTTTAGTCCCTGACAATATCTACGAAGTCCTTTTCAGTCCCTGGCAATAAAAAAGGACCAAATTGGTCCCTGAAAGTACAAGAAAATGGCCACTCTACATATTTGGGAGTTGACATAAGGACTAACATGGCCCTTTTTTTGTAATTTCAGGGACCAATTTGGTCCTTTTTTATTGCCAGGGACTAAAAAGGACTTCGTAGATATTTACAGGGACTAAAAAGGGTGTTTACTCTAAATAATATAAAACAACCACTTTCAAAACGGGATATAGCATGAGATTTAGAGAAACTGGGGAATATCGGGATATAAAATACGACGAAGCGAGATGGTAGCTACCAATACCACGCAACGTCCTCGGCATATATAAGCCTACAAGTATCATCCAAGGTGTGTTCCAAGAACCACAACCATGATGCCCCAACCATCCATAACACCCGAGACATTCCTAGTGTGCTCCTATCCGGATCACACACCACGACCCTAGGTCAACTGGAACTCCCTCTCAGAGACCTATCCAGTGGAAGTCCAAACTGCCCGAAGGCTAACTGTCTATTGGCCAGAGACTCGGTACATAAGTACCCACTGTGATAATGCAAGCATGCTCATGTTTTTCTACACTACTCATATACACTTCCTACCGTTGCCATCAACTGGCAAGGTGGAACAGAAAAAGGGAACAAGCCCCAGTACCAAGAGGTTACCTTAGTATGCCTCTTCACTAGCTCCACAGTAGCTTATTTTCCAAACTTGTTACTCAACAGAATGTCTACACAGAGGACATTCCCTAATTACTCAAAATTCATATAAACTCATGAAATTTACATTATACTTGCATTGATTCCACCACTTACCTCAACCCACTTGGTCCAAGACCAAGGGTAATCCACCGACTCACGGTTCGGGGTTCCATTCAACGTACGGCAACCTACATAGTCATGTACCATCATCAGTACACGTAAATTTCCATAAGAACGCGAAAACCACAAAATCCTCCCCTCCCTCAAGGAAGTTCGGCCATACAAGTGTTATTTTGAGATTTATTTTTCTAAATTTTCTTTTTCATTTTATTACTCATCCTTAGGTTACCATGAGGCTAATTCAAGTGTCGTTTTTCCGTTTTACGTCTTTTAAGCATCATTTTGCTAAATAGTTTCCTCTAGGTTCATTTATGTCCTTAACACCACTTATTGTTTTCCATAGATTCTACCACTTTTCAACCACCACACAACCCATCTAAATACCATTTAATTACACATTACATCATTCATACCATGTCAAACACATTAATACTCCTCTTTTTGCTCTATGGCCAAAAATTCACATGGTGCACTCCAAGGGATTTCCATCAATTCTTACAACTCCACACCTCAACCAATCACATTATATCATCATATAATCATACCACAACTCATATTTCTTTAACTCACCTTCTGTTGTGCTTTACTTCTTTTTTCTTTTCTTTCTTAAATTTAAATTTGTCATGTTGATTCTTCTACTTTCTTATGTTTGGTTTTTAAAGTATTTTACAAAACTAACATTAGATATATTTAGATATGTGGATTTTCCATTTTATTTATTTTTGAAATATCTATGATTCTTTCTTTATTTCTTTCGTTTTTTTTCGCAATATTTAGATGTTGGTTTCGATTGGAATGACAATTTTTTTTTTGTCCAGTTCTTTCTGTCAGCTTTTTCACTTAGATTTTTGATGTAAAAAATCTTTTATTTATTTCTTTAACTCACCTTCTGTTGTGCTTTACTTCTTTTTTCTTTTCTTTTTTCTTTTCTTTCTTAGTTTGGTGAAAATTGAAAATAATCTGTTAAATTTCATTCTTTTCTTTCCCCTTTTTTTCTTTCCATTTTCTCATTAAATTTAAATTTGTCATGTTGATTCTTCTACTTTCTTCTGTTTGGTTTTTAAAGTATTTAACAAAACTAACATTGGATATATTTAGATATGTGGATTTTCCATTTTATTTATTTTTTAAATATCTGTGGTTCTTTCTATCTTTCTTTCTTTTTTTTCGCAATATTTAGATGTTGGTTTCGATTGTAATGACAACAATTTTTTTTTTGTGTCCAGTTCTTTGTGTCAGCTTTTTCACTTAGATTTTTGATGTAAAAAATCTTTTATTTATTTCTTTAACTCACCTTCTGTTGTGCTTTACTTCTTTTTTTTTTCTTTCTTAGTTTGGTGAAAATTGAAAATAACCTGTTAAATTTCATTCTTTTCTTTCCTTTTTTTTTTCTTTCAATTTTCTCATTAAATTTAAATTTGTCATGTTGATTATTCTACTTTCTTCTGTTTGGTTTTTAAAGTATTTAACAAAACTAACATTGGATATATTTAGATATGTGGGTTTTCCATTTTATTTATTTTTTAAATATCTATGCTTCTTTCTTTCTTTCTTTTTTTTCTCGCAATATTTAGATGTTGGTTTAGATTGGAAAGATAACAAATTTTTTTTTGTGTCCAGTTCTTTCTGTCAGCTTTTGCACTTAGTTTTTCATGTAAAAAATGTGTTATTTATTTCTTTAACTCACCTTCTGTTGTGCTTTACTTCTTTTTTCTTTTCTTTCTTAGTTTGGTGAAAATTGAAAATAACTTGTTAAATTTCATTCTTTTCTTTCCCTTTTTTTCTTTCCATTTTCTCATTAAATTTAAATTTTTCATGTTGATTCTTCTACTTTCTTATGTTTGGTTTTTAAAGTATTTAACAAAACTAACATTGGATATATTTAGATATGTGGGTTTTCTATTTTATTTATTTTTTAAATATCTGTGGTTCTTTCTTTCTTTCTTTCATTTTTTTTTCGCAATATTTAGATGTTGGTTTCGATTGGAATGATAACAATTTTTTTTTTGTGTCCAATTCTTTCTGTCATCTTTTTCACTTAGATTTTTGATGTAAAAAATCTTTTATTTATTTCTTTAACTCACCTTCTGTTGTGCTTTACTTCTTTTTTCTTTTCTTTTTTCTTTTCTATCTTACTTTGGTGAAAATTGAAAATAACCTGTTAAATTTCATTCTTTTCTTTCCCTTTTTTTCTTTCCATTTTCTCATTAAATTTAAATTTGTCATGTTGATTCTTCTACTTTCTTCTGTTTGGTTTTTAAAGTATTTAACAAAACTAACATTGGATATATTTAGATATGTGGATTTTCCATTTTATTTATTTTTTAAATATCTGTGGTTCTTTCTATCTTTCTTTCTTTTTTTCGCAATATTTAGATGTTGGTTTCGATTGTAATGACAACAATTTTTTTTTTGTGTCCAGTTCTTTGTGTCAGCTTTTTCACTTAGATTTTTGATGTAAAAAATCTTTTATTTATTTCTTTAACTCACCTTCTGTTGTGCTTTACTTCTTTTTTTTTTCTTTCTTAGTTTGGTGAAAATTGAAAATAACCTGTTAAATTTCATTCTTTTCTTTCCTTTTTTTTTTCTTTCAATTTTCTCATTAAATTTAAATTTGTCATGTTGATTATTCTACTTTCTTCTGTTTGGTTTTTAAAGTATTTAACAAAACTAACATTGGATATATTTAGATATGTGGGTTTTCCATTTTATTTATTTTTTAAATATCTATGGTTCTTTCTTTCTTTCTTTCGTTTTTTTTTCGCAATATTTAGATGTTGGTTTAGATTGGAAAGATAACAAATTTTTTTTTGTGTCCAGTTCTTTCTGTCATCTTTTTCACTTAGTTTTTCATGTAAAAAATGTTTTATTTATTTCTTTAACTGACCTTCTGTTGTGCTTTACTTCTTTTTTCTTTTCTTTCTTAGTTTGGTGAAAATTGAAAATAACTTGTTAAATTTCATTCTTTTCTTTCCCTTTTTTTTCTTTCCATTTTCTCATTAAATTTAAATTTTTCATGTTGATTCTTCTACTTTCTTCTGTTTTGGTTTTTAAAGTATTTAACAAAACTAACATTGGATATATTTAGATATGTGGGTTTTCTATTTTATTTATTTTTTAAATATCTGTGGTTCTTTCTTTCTTTCTTTCATTTTTTTTTCGCAATATTTAGATGTTGGTTTCGATTGGAATGATAACAATTTTTTTTTTGTGTCCAATTCTTTCTGTCATCTTTTTCACTTAGATTTTTGATGTAAAAAATCTTTTATTTATTTCTTTAACTCACCTTCTGTTGTGCTTTACTTCTTTTTTCTTTTCTTTCTTAGTTTGGTGAAAATTGAAAATAACCTGTTAAATTTCATTCTTTTCTTTACCTTTTTTTCTTTCCATTTTCTCATTAAATTTAAATTTGTCATGTTGATTCTTCTACTTTCTTCTGTTTGGTTTTTAAAGTATTTAACAAAACTAACATTGGATATATTTAGATATGTGGATTTTCCATTTTATTTATTTTTTAAATATCTGTGGTTCTTTCTATCTTTCTTTCTTTTTTTCGCAATATTTAGATGTTGGTTTCGATTGTAATGACAACAATTTTTTTTTTGTGTCCAGTTCTTTGTGTCAGCTTTTTCACTTAGATTTTTGATGTAAAAAATCTTTTATTTATTTCTTTAACTCACCTTCTGTTGTGCTTTACTTCTTTTTTTTTTCTTTCTTAGTTTGGTGAAAATTGAAAATAACCTGTTAAATTTCATTCTTTTCTTTCCTTTTTTTTTTTTCAATTTTCTCATTAAATTTAAATTTGTCATGTTGATTATTCTACTTTCTTCTGTTTGGTTTTTAAAGTATTTAACAAAACTAACATTGGATATATTTAGATATGTGGGTTTTCCATTTTATTTATTTTTTAAATATCTATGCTTCTTTCTTTCTTTCTTTTTTTTCTCGCAATATTTAGATGTTGGTTTAGATTGGAAAGATAACAAATTTTTTTTTGTGTCCAGTTCTTTCTGTCAGCTTTTTCACTTAGATTTTTCATGTAAAAAATCTTTTATTTATTTCTTTAACTCACCTTCTGTTGTGCTTTACTTCTTTTTTCTTTTCTTTCTTAGTTTGGTGAAAATTGAAAATAACTTGTTAAATTTCATTCTTTTCTTTCCCTTTTTATCTTTCCATTTTCTCATTAAATTTAAATTTTTCATGTTGATTCTTCTACTTTCTTATGTTTTCTTTTTAAAGTATTTAACAAAACTAACATTGGATATATTTAGATATGTGGGTTTTCTATTTTATTTATTTTTTAAATATCTGTGGTTCTTTCTTTCTTTCTTTCATTTTTTTTTCGCAATATTTAGATGTTGGTTTCGATTGGAATGATAACAATTTTTTTTTTGTGTCCAATTCTTTCTGTCATCTTTTTCACTTAGATTTTTGATGTAAAAAATCTTTTATTTATTTCTTTAACTCACCTTCTGTTGTGCTTTACTTCTTTTTTCTTTTCTTTCTTAGTTTGGTGAAAATTGAAAATAACCTGTTAAATTTCATTCTTTTCTTTACCTTTTTTTCTTTCCATTTTCTCATTAAATTTAAATTTGTCATGTTGATTCTTCTACTTTCTTCTGTTTGGTTTTTAAAGTATTTAACAAAACTAACATTGGATATATTTAGATATGTGGATTTTCCATTTTATTTATTTTTTAAATATCTGTGGTTCTTTCTATCTTTCTTTCTTTTTTTTCGCAATATTTAGATGTTGGTTTCGATTGTAATGACAACAATTTTTTTTTTGTGTCCAGTTCTTTCTGTCAGCTTTTTCACTTAGATTTTTGATGTAAAAAATCTTTTATTTATTTCTTTAACTCACCTTCTGTTGTGCTTTACTTCTTTTTTCTTTTCTTTCTTAGTTTGGTGAAAATTGAAAATAACCTGTTTTTGATTATTCTACTTTCTTCTGTTTGGTTTTTAAAGTATTTAACAAAA
>NW_026897312.1:0-20000 GCF_033153095.1 Gastrolobium bilobum
CAGGCAAGCCAATGAAAATCTGATGAAAACAAATGAAGACTCGCGGACTGTTATGGCTGCAATGATGACCGAGTTGAGGACGTTGAGGGGTCCTAGGCCCGTGAACCGGCAACCCACTCCTCCTCCTCATACTGCTACGCCTTCTCCACCTCCTTCACAGGAAGAGGGTGGAGTGGGTAACAATGAGGGTGAGGGTAGTCACCACTCTGGAAGTCGGAGTCATCACACTGAGGTTCGTCAACCTCGAGTTGAAAATGTCGGTGATCATGAAGTGGAGGAAAGAAGATTGATGGCTTTCCGAAAACACAAACCTCCTTCTTTTAAGGGAGGTTATGAGCCAATGGCGGCTGCAAAATGGCTCCAAGCGATGGAGAAAATATTCAGGGTGATGAGATGCCCTGACGCAATGAAGTTGGCTTACTCTGTTTATATGCTGGAAGAGGAAGCAGAAGATTGGTGGACAAATACCGTGCAGCCATTGGAAGCTGAAGGTCGGGAGATCACATGGCGGTTGTTCGAGACATTGTTCTTGGATAACTACTTCCCTAGAGAGGCTAGGGAACAAAAGCAGAATGAGTACAACGACCTTAAGCAAGGGTCGATGTCTATTGACCAATACTTCTCAAAATTCAATGAGTTGGTGAAATACGCCAACTATGGGCGAGCCTTACCCACTCCGGCTGAAATGACCTCCAAGTTCCAATGGGGTCTTAATGAGAAGATGTCTCGGAAGATGTCAAATTGTGACATCCGAGAGTTCAGTCGGTTTGTAAACCAGTGTAGAAAGGTGGAAGAAGTGTATAAGGTGTCCCAAACCAAGAAGCCTTCTGAGGCCCAGACACCTAGTTCCAATAAAGCAACGGGCTCAGGTTATTGGAAGAACAGGAAGATGCAAGGCAAGAAGCTGAATGCGAATAAGCCCTTTGACTTGTTCAAAAAACCCGGTACTCAGAAGAAGTTTGTTGATAGAGGACCTCCTCCCAAGTGCAAGGGATGTGGCAAGGAGCATAGAGGTCCATGTGCTACCGGTGAGGTGATCTGTTTTAAATGTGGAAGATCCGGTCACTATTCCAGGCAGTGTCCTCAGAACGAAGCAAGGACTATGGCAGTTCAAGCTACTGTTGTTCCTGTCTCTGTTGTTCCACCTACGCTAGAGTCTCAGACGGTTGGTAGAATATATACCATGGACCGTCAACAATCGGAGAAGGCTCCGAATCTAGTGAAAGGTATAATTTACATTGATAATATGGATGTTGAAGTGTTGTTTGATTCAGGAGCTACACACTCCTGTATGTCTGATTTTATGGCCGTTGGGCTAAACTTGCAAATGTATGACATTCGCCCTCCAATGAAAGTGGTTACTGCTACTGGAGAGGAGTGTTATACATCCGTGTTGTGTAAAGATGTTGAATTCAAATATGAAGGCCGAGATTACGTGCTGGATTTTATTTGTTTACCTATGATCAGCCTTCAAGTTATCTTGGGTATGGACTGGTTGTCAAAGAACTGTGCTATGATAGACTGCTGTGGTAAAAGGATTGTGCTTGATGCTGATGATTCTGCTACTAGTTCTTCCCCATATCTATCTGTGTTGCAGGTTAGAAAGGCTTTGAGGGCCGGGGCATTGGGATATGTCTTTGTGGGGGGTTTAGTAGGCGGAAGTCATGAGGAGATTGGCACTATTTCCGTGGTGAGGGAGTTTGTGGATGTGTTTCCAGATGAAATTCCACAACTTCCGCCTCATAGAGAGATTGAGTTCACGATTGATCTATTGCCTGGTGTGGGGCCTATCTCTCTGGCTCCGTATAGGATGTCACCACCAGAATTAGCCGAGTTAAAGAAGCATATTGAAGAGCTTTCGGCTAAGCAGTTTATCCGGCCAAGTGTGTCCCCGTGGGGAGCACCAGTCATATTTGTTAAGAAGAAGGACGGTAGCATGAGATTGTGCACTGATTACCGTCAGTTGAATAAGGTTACCATTAAGAACAAGTATCCTCTCCCTCGCATAGATGATTTGCTTGATCAGTTGAGGGGTGCTTGTGTTTTCTCAAAGATTGATTTGAGGTCGGGTTATCATCAAATCCGAATTAGGCAGGAAGATATTCCGAAGACTGCCTTCCGATCTAGATATGGACATTATGAGTATCAAGTAATTCCATTTGGACTCACTAATGCTCCTGCGGTGTTTATGGATTACATGAATCGCATATTTAAGCCGTTTCTGGATCAATTCGTGATTGTGTTTATTGATGATATCCTGATATATTCCAAGAGTAAGGAAGAGCATGAAGGTCACTTGAGAACTGTGTTGCAAATTCTCAGAGAGAAGCAGTTATATGCAAAGCCTTCTAAATGTGAGTTTTGGCTTTCTCAAGTGCAATTTCTGGGTCACGTTATCTCTGCTGATGGAGTAGCGGTTGATCCTAGCAAGATAGAGGCAGTTGTTGATTGGGAAAGACCCAAGACAGTAACAGAAATAAGAAGTTTTCTGGGTTTGGCTGGTTATTACCGGAGATTCATTAAAGAATTTTCAGCCATGGTGTTGCCATTGACCCGTTTGACCCGGAAGGATACTCCATTTGTTTGGACACAAGAATGTGAAGAATGCTTTCAGAGCCTTAAGGAGAAACTGACGACCGCTCCGGTGTTAGTACTTCCCGACCCGGAAGGTGAATTTGAGCTATACAGCGATGCTTCCAAGAAGGGATTGGGATGTGTGCTGATGCAAGATAGGCGGGTGGTAGCTTATGCATCGAGGCAATTGAAACCGCATGAAGAAAATTATCCAACCCATGACCTTGAGCTTGCTGCAATTGTTTTTGGGTTGAAACAGTGGAGGCATTTCTTGTATGGAATGCAATTTGCAATATTCAGCGATCACAAGAGTTTGAAATACTTGTTTGATCAGAAGGAGCTGAATATGAGACAACGACGGTGGACCGAGTTCCTCAAAGACTATGATTTTGAATTGAAATATCATCCTGGCAAGGCTAATGTTGTAGCGGACACACTGAGCCAAAAATCCGTGAGTATATCAAGCATGATGATCAGAGATTATGATGTGATTGAGAGGTTCAGAGATATTCAATTATCTAAATTCTTTCCATGTAAAATTTGTGGCTTTGAAATCACAAGCATTGAGAATGAACTGATGACCAGAATCAAAGAAGCTCAACTGCAAAATGAAAGCGCTAAACGACTAAAAGGTCAGAGTGGTGTATCCTGCAATGATGAGGGTGTACTACTATATCAGGGTCGTGTTGTAGTACCTAGGCAGTTGGCGGAGGAAGTAATGACAGAGGCTCATAAGGGTCATTTTACAGTTCATCTGGGAGCTACAAAGATGTATCAGGACCTAAAGATGAATTTCTGGTGGCCTGGTATGAAGAAAGACATTGTCGAATTTGTCTCTAAGTGTCTCATTTGTCAGAAGGTCAAGATTGAGCATCAAAAGCCTTCTGGTATGTTGCAACCTCTGGATGTTCCTGAATGGAAATGGGAGAGTATCTCCATGGATTTCGTAGTGGGATTGCCGCGAACACAGGATAGTTATGATTCTATATGGGTGATTGTGGATAGATTGACAAAATCCGCACACTTTTTGCCAGTTCGGGTAGATTTCTCTGCTGAGAGATTGGCTAGGCTCTATGTGAAGGAGATTGTGAGGCTTCATGGGGTGCCTGAGAGAATTGTTAGTGATCGGGACCCGAAGTTCACTTCTCGCTTCTGGGGAGCATTGCAGGAGGCTCTTGGCACTCAGTTGAGACTGAGCACTGCTTATCACCCACAGACGGATGGTCAGACTGAGAGGATCATTCAGACGTTGGAGGATATGCTGAGGGCTTGCACCCTGGAGCAGGGTACTGTATGGGATCGATATCTACCGCTGGTTGAGTTTTCATATAATAACAGTTTTCATGCTAGTCTGGGTATGGCTCCCTACGAGGCCTTGTATGGTCGCAGGTGTAGGACACCTACTTGTTGGTCTGAGGTTGGAGACACAGAGCGGTTTGGATTGGATTTTGTTCAGGAGACTACTGAGCATATCAAAATGATTAGGGATCGTCTGAAGAAGGCTCAGGATCGTCAGAAAAGTTACTATGATCTCAAGCATCGACCTCTAGAGTTTGAGGAGGGAGATCATGTGTTCCTGAAGCTGTCACCAGTTACGGGTGTGGGACGAGCCCTTGGAGTGAGGAAGCTGAGTCCGAGATTTATTGGACCCTATCAGATTCTTCGTAGGGTGGGACCGGTTGCCTACCAGCTTGCCTTACCCCCGCAATTAGCAAATTTTCATGATGTGTTTCATGTTTCTCAGCTGAGGAAATATGTAGCTGACCCTTCTCATGTGGTTCAACCTGATAATGTTGAGATCCGGGAGAATTTGAAGACTCCTATTGGGCCACTGAAGATACTTGAAAGAGATGAGAAGAAGCTGAGAAATAAATCTATTCCTATGGTGAAAGTCCAGTGGGAAGGAAGGACGCCTGAAGAGTCCACTTGGGAGCGGGAAGATGAGCTTCTCCGGTAATATCCTGAGTTTAAGGACAGGTATGTTCTTGATTTTGCGGACAAAATCGCTAAAAGGTGGGGTGATTATAATAGCCCAACTTAATTAATTAGTAAATCTAGTGTGATTAATTAATTAAATATGTTTTAGTGAGTGAAATTAAGTATAAGGCTTAATTAAATGAATTTGAGTCACTTTGGAGTTAAAAAGTGTACTCAGTGAAAATTAAGGGGTATAAATGGGTACTGGCAAAAGTACCCAAAATATAAAAATAAAAATAGTAATATTCCTAGAATAATATTCCAAACTTTTGGGTAAAGTTTGGTAATTATTGGAGTTGAATAGATAGACGAACCAATACCCGCTTAAAGCCACTTAACCAATGTTAAGTGACCAAAAGCCAAAAGTAAACCCATTTCCCCCCTGCAACCCGTCGAGAAAGAAACAGAAAGAAGAAGAAGAAGAAGGAGAAAGGAGGGAGAAGGAAGGGGGGAAAGAGAGAGAGAGAGAAAGCAAATCTCAACCAAATCCATCCGTTCAAAAGCCTAAACCACTCCAAATCTCCTCCTCTTTCATAATCCTTGCTTTGTTTTGAGTGGGGAGCATTGTGGAGAGAGATATTACCTCTCAAAAATTCGGCCCTTTGGTGAAAATTGGGGTTTTGAGAGTTTCTACCTCCATTGAAGCTTGAGGAGCCATCAATCCTTGGTGGTGTGACCATCGGTGGTAAGATTCTAACCCTTGAACCTCATGATTCCTTGAAATTTGCATGAGTTAGGGTTTATGAATAGTAAATTGGGATTTTGATGAAATGTAGTTGAATTAGCTATGTTCTAGGAAGAATGGAGCTTAGAGCATGTTAGGGAAAATGCTAGGAATGTCATTTAATCGGTGAAAATGAGCTTAGATAGCCAAATGAGTATACTTGTAAAATGGCGAGAATATGATGCTTGTTATTGGATTTCTTGCATTGTCGATAAATGGTATGGCTTGGTTGATTGATTATTGTGTCCTTGTGATGTCTAGGATTGAGACATTTGGACCAACCGTGAGTGATCAACCATTGGAGCAAGCTATGGAGCTTGAATAGCTCATTGGAATTGGTAAGCTCATCCTTGTGTTGTGGTATGAATAGGATAGCTTGGATTGATGATGATGAGTTATCCTTGAATGCAATATGTTAATTGCATTACCCTTGTATAGGTGTATATTTGTAAAAGTGGATTGCTGAAACTGTTGGTGAAGAACAAAGGTCGACTGAAGCATTGAGGTAAGCCTTCGGACCTTGGGTGTAATTCCCTTGATTGTTCCACCAAGCCCTGAAAGGGTAGTGGTAATTATAGTGTATATAAATGCAATGAAATAGTGTAATGCTTTGTTATATGTATGTGTATGCATTTGGTGTGGCATAGGATGGTGTTTCCCTATGTGGTATGTTGCATGACGATGCGTAAATCATACTTGGTAGTTAGCTGGCCAGTAGGACTATTTGCATCTGAGTTTCCTTTGGACAGCTTGAGAGCTCGAGGGAGTTCTCCTGGAGATGTATAGCACTTTGCATAGATATGTATTTACTGCATTATTATTGTTATTGCTATTACACTGATATGGAACTGTGGGGTGGAGAGATGCTCCAAGGACCCCTGGTTTACTGGATATATTCGTATATCTCACCCCGTGTTGTGGGGACCCCCTTTCAGGTAAGGATGCTGCAGGAGCCTCTGGTGGCAAGTGGCCATATCTGGATTATGCATGAAATGTGGCATTTCTTTTGAGATTATACATGTTGTTTTGTAGCTCACATGTATAGAATTGTAATGAATAGGCAATGCTAGATTTATGATTTGTATATTAGAATGGACTTAGCCTATGCTCATGCCTTTGGTTACACCTTTTGTTGATGGGAGCCAAGGGAATGATCATAGTGTTTTGTAAGCTAAGTTCTACGATTTGTAAAGGATATGTAATGTAAATGATGTCTACTTGAAATTCAATATATGCATGCTTGTTATGTATTAAGTTGTTGAATTGGTTGGGCTGAAAATCAATTAGGTACCCTTTGTTTAAATTGGTAAACGATGAGAAAACAAAGGTCATGCTGCCCAAATTCTAGCTAAATCTCATGAGGAGAGGTTGGATGAGTGCTAGGATTTAGTTTGGGGCATGGATAATTGGGGTTTGTAATGGGGATGCATCTTCCCCTAGGCTTGGACTTGAAAAATGTGGAAATTGGAATTCCCTGGCAGCGCGCTTAAGCGCCCAGGAGCGCGCCCAAGCGCCCTGCTGCCCCTGCGAGTGCCAATGCATTCTGCCTCCTCGCGCTGGAGCGCCCAAGTGGGGGCTGAAGCGCCCAAGTGGGGGCTGAAGCGCCCAGGATTGCGCGCTGGAGCGCCCTGGCTTGCGCTTAAGCGCCCTTTGCTGCAGAAAGTTGGGATGCTTACTGTCCCCTCGTGTTTTAGCGCCCAGGGTGAGGCTTAAGCGCCCAGGGTTGCGCGCTTGAGCACCCTTAGCCACTGAAGGAGAAGATGCTTCTGTCTCTGCGCGCTAAAACGTCCCACTGGGAGCTTAAGCGCCCAGGATAGCGCGCTTGAGCGCCCTAATGCGCGCTTAAGCGCCCATTTACACTGGAATATCTTATGCTTCCTGCCTCCGTGCGCTTAAGCGCCCAGATGGAGGCTTTAGCGCCCGATAGCGCGCTGAAGCGCGCGGGGCCTGTGACCAACACTCTCTTGTGTTGCTTCAAATTGTCCTAACTTGGACTACAGTGCTCTGATTTGAGCACGGTTTGAAGCCACAGGTAGCTAATGAAGAAACCTACAATAGAGTAGAAGATGTGAACTAAATAAGAAGTAAATTAATGGTTTAAAAATGGAAAATGAACATGATGTTAAGCTTAATTTATCTGTTTCCGCAAGGTAATATGGTTATGATCACGAAAATGGGTATTATAAGTTCGGTACGTTTTAAAATGAAAAATTTATCCGGATTTTTAATTGAACCCATGTGATTGTAACTGCGCTTAATATCATAATGCGATGTTAACAAACCGGTTCTAGAACGGGGTGTTACACCTACCTACCTTTGTTTACCACTCTCCAACACCATTAGATCATAATGTTAATACTCTCCAACATCATTAGAACAAATCTCAACTATAGTTATTATTTCTCTCTCCTATTAAAATTCTGATTTAATGATGTTAGAGAGTGGTATGTAAAGATAGGTAGGCAAAAAAAATGTAGATAGAATATCCTATCTCTCTCTATATATAGGATCCCCTTTTTCTCATGTTGAAGGAATTTGAAATTCTCTTACAAACTATATATTCCAGAGAGTACATAGTTATAATAATATAAGAAAAAAATAACATTTAATATTATAACTATGTATTTCGCGGCGTACATAGTTATAAGGGATATAAAAAAATTTAATATTATAAGTATGTAATCTCCGGAGTACATAGTGTGCAGGAGAACTTCAAATTAATGCAACATAAGAGTCTATATATACATATGGGATTTATTAATCTCATGTTGTTGGAGACATCTTGTCTCATGTCATAGAGATAAAAATGTAGGTCCCTTTAGTTTTAGTTTTTATTTTATTTTTGTTATAAAAGGTGAGCCCCACATGTTTATCTCTATGACATAAGACAAGATATCTCCAACAAAAGGAGAAAATATTTTCCCTATATATATATATTCTTTTATGTAGTAGGAGAGAAGTTATCTTATGTTGAGAGATAAACAATGTGAGGTCCATCAATTTTTTTATTTTAAAAAAAGATGCACATCTTTTTATGTGAGTGTAATATGAGAGATGACTTTCATGCAACATAAGAATATAATTTCCTATATATATATATATATATATGGTTATATTGACAAACTTTTTTCTTACAAACTTACAAACTACACAAAATCTGATCAGTCATACACTCTTGATTGAAGTATGACTAGTCAGACTTAGTGTAGTTTGTAAGTTTGTAAACAAAAATATTTATAAATATAACTTATCCCTATATATATAGGGAAGGGTTATATTGACAAATTTTTTTTCTTACAAACTTTTACAAATTACACTATATAGTCCTGAGAGTAGGGGTGTTTGCGGTCTAGATTGGATCAGTTTTGGAAGCAAAAATTATCTGATCCAATTCTTTTCGTTTGATTATGTAATCATCCATTCGGTTTGAATTTTTTTTCAAATCTGATTCAATCCAAAAAATTTTGGTTTGAATTGGATTGGTTTTCGATTTTTTAAAAAGCCTAAAATTTGTTTCATGATTATCGTGCAAATAACATATCTTTTGTATATATTGACTTTGTAAAGTTTTTTTTTTTGAAATACAGAAGCATCAGTAAACGATAATATAATTTTTTTTAAGCAATGAGATATGAAGCTCTACATAGATGAAATTTTGCTGATGGGATGTGGCTAGATTTTTTTCTTGGATTTAGTTGATGGGTTAATGGGTTTGGGTTTAGAATTTTTTGGATTATGATTGGGGAAATGCCCAAGTAGGTAGAGGGGAAACAATATATTGGATCAGTTTTCATCAGCCAAACCGAAATCCGATCCAATCCAATTAAAATTTATCATTTTTTTTCAATTTTTGATTCTTCAGTTTATTCGGTTATTGATTTTTCGATTCGGTCACCGCGGTTTGAATTGGTTAATGAACACCCCTACCCAGGAATTCATAGTGTAGTTTGTATACAAAAATTTTATAAATATAACTCTCCTTATATATATATAGGGTCCATGTTTTCTTATGTTGCATGAAAACATGAGATAACAAAAGTAGAGACAAATTAGATGTGGGTCCCACATTTTATATTAGAAAAGAAAAAAATAATTAATTGGCACGGAAAACGAATTAGTGTAGGAAATTCTTTTGCTTTCCTATTGCATAAGAGTATGATTTCCCATATATATATATATATATATATATATATATATATATATATGAGGGAAGATAGTTTGACTCCGGAGTAAGACTTCTAAGTCTTACTCCTCATCTCAGCCGTTGATTTCCGTCCATCTAATAGTTGTTATTTATTTGAAATTAATAGTTAATTAATTGATATAACTCAATAAATTATAGCCGTTGGATGAACGGAAATCAACGGTTAAGATGAGGAGTAAGACTTAGAAATCTTACTCTGAAGTCAAAAAATCTCTCCCATATATATATATATATATAGAGGTAGGATCCTTTGACACCGGTGTCAAATTTGAAATTTGACACCTCATCTGAGAGCCATTAGATCGAAAAAGATCAATGGCTCTGATTTGTGAGCATGTGACACCATTGATTTTTTTTATCTAATGGCTCTCAGATGAGGTGTCAAAACCAGTGTCAAAGGGTCCTACCTCATATATATATATATATATATATATATATATATATATATTGTATCCAAAGTTGCTTCTTCTTTTCTCTTGTTGATCAAAATAGTTGCCAAAGATAAAAATAATTACATTGATTATCATTTAAAGAATAGTTTAATGTCAGCAATAAATAAAGAATAAAAAATGTTTGATGACATTATATCTTTAAAATGCATTTACTCTTCTTTTTAATGATCTTAACTCTATTCACATAATTCAGACACTTGTTGTAGGCACATAAAGGGAAATAAAAATATCCCTAGAAGAGAAAATTAAACCCTGACCAGAAAAGGAGATTTGCTCTATTTGTATCGAGAGGGAAAAAAAAAGGGAAAATCCAAAACTTTATTTTGCTTAATAAAGAAATGGCGTAAAGAACCTTGGGATACATCACCTCAAAAACTAGCTCAAAGGGTGAAAATGTCCAAGGCTTTATAAACTCCACATTAGTTGCACATACAATCAATGTGAGACTATATATCTCAACACGCCCCTTTGCACAAGAGCCCATTGGGCTTGAAGAGTGGGCAATGCAACAGGCTCAGCCTACTTGTGCTAAGAAACGCCACAAGAGAAAGAGGGGGACGGCGAGACTTTGATACCATGTAAAGAACCTTGGGATACACCACCCCAAAAGTTAGCTCAAAGGGTGGGAGTGTCCAAGGCCTTATAAACTCCACATTAGTTGCACATAAATGTGAGATTATATATCTCAACAGATGAGGATATATTGAAAAAAAAAAAATTAGAATTTTTTTAAAGTTCTCTCTTTATTTTAGGATTTAAACATTTTTCCCTCTTATTTTCCTTTCCTGATATTGGAAATCACAATTTTTTTTTCTTTAGTCATATATAAATGATGTGATTAATGTAAGAGATGTTTGAAAATCTGGGAAAATGTGAATTTCAATTAAATGCGATTAATAAGGCTTACTGGGAATTAAACTTAAAGCGTTTCCTAAAGTATAATTAGACTATGAAACTAAAGGCAATATTCTTTTTTTTTTTTCATCTCTATCAAATGGATCGGACTAAAATGGAATACAATCCAAATCAATAACTAATCAAACTCTCTTTTCCTTGGTGGGATTTTATTTCCAATCCTAGAGATACTCTTATAAATATGTACACGTGTTACATGAATTATGTGTTAATGAATAAAAAAAAATTACAAATAAAATAAGTTTGCACATTCTCTTTCAATCAAAGAATAGGCCCCATGATTACTCAAACGCACTCAAAAGGTACAGGAACATTTTATGAGGCACACAAGAAAAAAACAACAACTTAATGAAATGCTTATACTATATATTGCGCTTCTGGTCCCCAAATATAATGCTCATAGAAAACTGATAGATGAAGAAAGAAAGTAGATACATACAATTGAACCGGTCCTAGCCCAGCACTTATATTTTGCTTTGTTATATTATGCATTTCCTTCATCTTTGTAAAAGACCAACTTTGCACAAGATGTGACACGCTCACTTTCTTATTCTCCATGATTAAAATGTTTGTGCTTCAACTTGGAACGTGTCCTAAATCCAATTTGAACTTTCGATCTAATCTACACACATCTTTGAAAGCAACAGGAAAAAGAATGTGCTCAAGTACAGGCTCATTGTTTTTTTGTATAATGATCAGTGATATGAACATTCAAAACAACGCTGGCAGATATTATAACAAAACAGCTTTTATGTGGCCAAATACATTTTTTAAGTACGTTTCTTGGATTCATTCATTGTGCCCGAAATCTTTCCATCACCGGCCATAGCTTTTGACATTTGTAGCATGCTTTTGAAATGCGATTCATGCTTTTGAACTGTTCATTTTGTTGGACTATTGACCGAGTCATGATAATATGTATTGTATTTTAAGTTTGTTTAATTTAAATTCAGGGAAAAGTTCAAGAAATTATGGTTTGTTCAAAAATTATTTGATTTCCTGTAATTTTTTTTTTTATCCAAGTCTGTCCTTAATGCCGTTAAATATTAAATTATTTGTCCATTTTTCCCCAGTAAAAAAGTAAGAAAAACATGTTAAAGGTGAGTGATTAAAAAAGAAAAATACAAGGGATAAGTGATAAAATTTTAAATAATTGGAAGGTTTTTAAACTTTTTGCTTCTAACAATTAAGAAAAAAGAAAAAATTTGAGGTGAGAAACAAGATATGTGCTATATGACCATTGCAAATAAATGGTATTCTGTTCAATATACACTATAATTTGTTGTCCAAGCAAAAACTTTTAATGCCTTTTTATGAAAAAAATTATAATCGAGATTATCATCGTTATATTTTTTGGCACTCTTACGATTTATTTAATTAAGAATACATAGTTTGAAGTTCTTAATTTTTTTGTAAAATATTAAAAAATAAAGAAAACAAAAAATATATATATTATGATAATAATATTTTATTTATTTAGCAACAATCTATATGTATAACAATGATGTATTCAAATATAATGATTCACAAATATAAAAGACGCATATAAATAATAAACATAAAAGACGCATGTGGAAGATATTTAATAAGAGCACCCTTTATTTGCAATGTATATATCATATTAGTTTGTTCAATTTCATATTGTTCCTCACACCATGTTTTTCTTTTTCTTTTTAATTATTATAATTGAAAAAAATTAAAAACCACTCAATGATTTAATATTTTATCACTTACCCCTTATTCTTTTCTTTTTTTAATCGCTTGTCCCTCTATATTTTTTTTTACTATTAACTAAGGCAAAATGAATAGATAAACTTAATATTTAACGATGTTAAAAATAGAGTTGGATGTAAAAAATTATAGTAAAAATAAATGATAAAAATAATACAAAGAGTTAAATGATTTCGGAACAAACCAAGGAGTAAACTTTTCCCTTAAATTTTTAATATTTCTCTTGTACAATCGACGTGTATTCATGCATAACATTCATTATTTTTAATGGAATATTTCACCTTCTCTTGCCTTTTTCTTTTTTTATCAATACAACTGTATATCTAAACTCCAATGCTGCCGAATAAAAGTTTCTAAGTTATTTATTCATCCACTAATCGACCGTTTGGATGCAGATTTTTTATAATAAAAAAACCCTCAAATAATATGTTTTTTAATCATAGTATCAATCTAATGCATTAAGTCACACACCCTACCTATGCGAAAATAGTCGCACATGTCTCTTATGTGGAACTGCCACGCATCAAACACAGGTAAGGTTAGGGTTTTATTTTGAATAAAACATTAGTTACCGTTTAAAACCGTAGGTAATTTCATAAGGCTATTCCCGCACGCTTCTTATGCGGAACTATTATGAAATTATTTCGTGGCTAATTTTTTAAAAAATATGTATGGAAATGACTTGTGGCAGTCTCGTATAAAGGCGTGACTTATAGCATTAGATTGGTATTACATTTGAAAAAAAAAACAAATTATTTGTGAATTTTTTTAAAAATACATCTAAATTGCTTCATTTATCAATTGAAGTGGAATATCGCACCATAACTTCTACCATATTGAGCTTCTATGGCTTATTGATAACGAGTAATTCAGTTCCAGATTGATTAGGAATACAACAAGTAAGAATCCTATAAGCAAAAAATCCAAAAACTTAATGTCTTAATATTTTGAGTTGAGATATTATGTCAAATCCTTTTATTGTTATTTTAGTTTTATACTTAGCTCAAATAATGTACACACAATGCTTTTTTTTTTTTTTTTTTTGGAGACAAAATTTATAATGAATGTTTTACAAGAAATATATACTAGCTATACAAGAAAAAAAATTACGATGCTTTTCTTGTATAGCTAGTATATATTTCTTGTAAAACATTCATTATATATTTAATACAATATTACACCTTTTCTTACCTTATTTACTTTTACACTTTGGAAGACCTGAAAGTTACTATCATGAAAAAAAGTTTTTCCAACATTAGAAAAAAAATTCTTCTTTTTTGTTTTAATTTTTATGCTCCTTATATCAATGAATTAATGGTATGAATTTTAAAAAATAACCAGAAAAAAAAAAAAAAAAACGAAACATTTTACTGAGCCCAGCATGGATCATTGTAGCCCGTTTTGGGATCTAGTGACCAAAAATGCACTATAACAATACCCAACTCTTACACTAAAGTATGGGCTTCACATATGTTTCTGACGGGCTAAGAGTTAAAACTCAACAATTCACTTGAACCCTACCCAGCTTATAGTAAAGTCCACAAGTGAGTCAGGAGAGATGTATCATGTTTATTTTCTATACCTTATACTCATTCATTATATATATATATATATATATATATATATATATATGGGTTTGGTGTTTGTCATTTTAAATGACATAAGTTATGTCATCTTAAGAGAGAGATAGACACAAAAAATAGAAATCATGGGAGAGAGAAAGTGGGTGGTTTTTTTTAATTTAAATTTTAAATAAAAAAATTATTTTGTATCTATCTCTCTCTTAAAATGACATAACTTTATGTCATTTAAAATGATAAATATTTTTTCCTATATATATATCATTTCTGCATCTGTGGCAAAAAAAGGTCTTCCACAGAAAGGAAAAAATGACTGGATGCGTCATTTAATCAATTTTTCTCTCCTTATGGGTTTCTCTCTCTGTGACAATTTTTTTTCTACCACAGATGCAGAAATGATATTGTATATATATTCTTTTATTCTCTTTATTACCATTTTTATACATATCAACATTTTATTAGCCTCATAGGAACCTTGATGCTTAAATTTACAACTTTTATATATACAATGGAGCTATTAAATTCAAATATATTAAAAGAATATGTGTGTGTATATATATATGAAAAGGAAGGGAACGAACCATCCAATTGTATTCTTCGATCAAATAATGCATCCAAAATAAACTCTAAATAATTTTCTGCTTATGTATTGTTATATTTTAAAATTAAAGATGGAGGAGATTACAGATTGACTAAATGCCTTTCAGGACTTCATTTTTAACAACAGATTTCTTGGATGATTCTTTAGTACATGCCTTTCTAGAATAGGTTATAATTTTGTTATTTGTACTAATTATATTCTGTCATTTTTAAGAAGTTATTGAAGAGTGAAAACAAAGAAAGGATATTGAGTATAGTTAGCTAGGATTATTTATTCACCTTCTAATGTTTTATTATTATAAGGAATAATTCAGTGTCGATCATTTACTCTCTTTTCCGTAGTAGTTGTAGTTAGTACAATGATATTAAGAGCGAAAATTAGGTTTGAGTGTTTACTTTAAATATCAAATCATCAGCTAGAACTTGTTTTTTCTTGCTTCCAATTTTAAACATACTTAATCTGCTTTTGGTTTTTGGCAATTCAATTATGGCTGATCACCTTCAAAAGGCTCATTTCTAACCATCATTTATAATTTTAGCTACGCATCTCCCACATATATAACAATATATGCCAGCCTATAACAACCGAAGATTGCTTTACTTGCTCAAGTTTGATGTCTCTCACATAATATGAGTTTGGTGTTTGTCATTTTAAATGATATAAATTATGTCATTTTAAGATAGAGATAGACACAAAAAAATAAAAATAATGAGAGAGAAGGTGGATGGTTTTTTTTAATTTAAATCTTAAATAAAAAAATATTTTTTTGTGTCTATCTCTCTCTTAAAATGACATAATTTTATGTCATTTAAAATGATAAACACTTTTCCTAATAGTAACTTCTGCTCTTCTAGTAAAACTAATTGGTGGAAATGACCCAAAATGCCCGAGTGTAGAAAAAGATAACTTGAACAATGTCATACTATTATCCCAAAAGATTACATTATTTTGTAAATGCTTATGAACGTTTTTCAAATCTAGTACACCCCTTTTTATAAAAGTATTTTAAATTTGAAATGTAGACAATATGTAGACCGGCCACCTTACTTTGTGTTGTTTAAAATTCAACTTCTTTTTAAAAGAGTCGAAATAGTAAAAATAAACTCTTGACCGCTTGATTATAGAAAATTTGATATCATATTAATTCTTAACTCTCCCAAAAAAATTTCACTTAAAAAGTTTAAATTGTTCTGTATATACCTATGAATATAGAGGAAAATTATATTTACAAATTTTGTTTTATAAATTCTTATAAATTAAATTATGTACTAGGGTAGTATATTGCAACACATAGTGTACTATCCCTAGTACATAGTGTAGTTTATATACAAAAAATTTATAAATATAATCATCCTCACGAATATATATATATATATATATAGGGACATGATCAACTTACACCGGTGTAAGAATAATAAATTTTACACCAAATCTTAACCGTTGATTTCCATGCATCCAATGGTTGAGATTTATTTGGAATTAAATATTAATTAATGAGTGAGACCTAATAAATCTTAACCGTTAGATGTAGAAAATCAATGATTAAGATTTGGTGTAAGATTTATTATTCTTACACCGGTGTAAGATGATCCTGCCCCATATATATATATGGAAAAAATATTTCTACAGCCACTTTAGATAAGCTTATTTACAGCTACTCTTTTATGACTATGATTTCCCGGGAGAACATAGTATAACACTAAAGTTGCTTTTTTTTTCTCTCCACGTCAACAGACAGGTTCTGAAAAGTAAATGATGAGAGAGAGAAAAAAGCAACTTTAGTGTTATAACTATGTTCTCCCGTGAGAACATAGTTATAAAAGATAGCTGTAGATAAATTTATCTAAAGTGGCTGAAGAAATGTTTACCCCTATATATATATATATATATATATATAGGAGGGTTCTTTTGACTCCATAGTAAGACTTTTAAGTATTACTCCTCATCTCAGCCATTGATGGACGGAAATCAACGGTTGTTATTTATAATGTAATTAATAATTAATTAATTAATATAACTTCTTAAGCTATAACCGTTGGATGGACGAAAATCAATGGCTACGATGGGGAGTAAGACTTAAAAGTCTTACTATGGAGTCAAATGATCTCTCTCCATATATATATATAGGGTTTAGTGAGTGTACAATGACTGGATATAAAATTTGGTCCAGTGCACTAAGTTCTCCCGCGAGAACACAACTATAGTAAATATTATAACTACATTCTTCTGGGAGAACACCATTATAATATTTAATGTTCTCGCGGGAATATTTAGTGCACTTGACGGTCTAGCCACTTAATTTTCATTTTCCCCATATATATATATATATATATATATATATATATATATATATGAGGTAAGATCATTTGACAGCGATGTCAAATTTAAAGTTTAAGACTTCATCTGAGAGTCGTTAGATCAAAAAAGATCAATAGTATCACATGCATACAAATCAGAGTCGTTGATCTTTTTTGATCTAACGACTCTCAGATGAGGTGTCAAATTTTAAATTTGACACTGATGTCAAATGATCTTACCTCTGTTTTGATGAGGTAAGCATGTGACATCATTGATCTTTTTTGATCTAACGACTCTCAGATGAGGTGTCAAATTTTAAATTTGACACTGATGTCAAAGAATCTTACCCCTCTCTATATATATATATATATATATGGGAAAAGTGTGTATAATTTTGAAGGATGTAAAGTTGTGTCATTTTAAAAGAGAGAAAGAGATAGATAAAGGAGGAGAGAGAGTTGACAAAAAAAATAAAGTTGTGGGTCCCACCTCTTTATGAGAGTGAAAGGATGTAAGTTGTGTAATTTAAATGTATAGACACTTTTCCCTATATATATATATATATGCGCAGGGCAGTTTATTTGGTGGGTCCAAAAACGCCAAGCCGAGACCTCGGCACGGCAGGTGAAAAAAACCATATTGAAGATCACCAACCAAAGATAGATGGTACAGGAGGGAAAGGTCATGGCAGTTGCTCTATAACCGAATCCACTAATAAAGTTGCAATCAGGAATCAAAGAAACTTACCAAAAACAGAGACTTGGCTTGACAAGAAAAAAAGATCATAAGTGTTTAAACCAGTACCAATGGAATTCCACCACCACATATATATAATTAATCAACCAACATGTTGCTGCCTATACAGTGCCTACACTGTTTGTGGAAGGTAATATTGACCTTTGTTGGGAATTGAAAAAAGTTTCTCAATTGCTTACCACCACTTCCAAAAGCAATTCCCAAAACTTTAAAGCAAAGTTTACATCATTGTATGCACTTCTATATATACACATGCTTATAAAGCGAAGACATCATTACATTTTTCATTTTCTAGAAAAACGATAAGGATGAGTTATCTGTATGTTTTGAGTCCGATTAAAATCCGCTACGTTAACATATTATATATGCTATTAGCTACTTGCTGAATAATTAATCAATGTATTTATTCAAGATATATATTGGGTGGTCCCATTAATGCTATATCTTCTTCTTCTGTTGAGTTTATTACTTATATATAGAGAGAAAAATTATATGTGTAACCTTTTTTCACTTATAATTTTTTACAATCAAATTTTAAGTATTGATTTTCGTCAATCTAACAGTTATAATTTATTGGGTTACATTTATTAATTAGTTATTAATTTTCAATAAATTAGAACCATCAAATTGATGAAAATCAGCGGTTAATATTTGATTGTAAAAGCGAAAAGAGGTTATAAATATAACATCTCTCATATATATATATATGTGTGTGTGTGTGTGTGTGTGTGGGGTAGGTAGGGGTGTTAACGGGCCGAGCCGAGTCGAACTTTGATCTTAACGGGCCAAGTCTGTATTTAAACGTGTCAGACTGGCCTTAGCCTGTTACCTGTTACGAATATAATATTAGCCTGTGACATGGTTCGTTTGCAAAAAATAAAAGCATGTCTCAAGCCTGTGGCCTGTTTATTTATTAAAAATAAAAACCTTACCTTCCAATTTGTAGCAGTATTTAGCCCATTAATCATGCACTGATATGTATTTTTTTGTAAGAAAATAATAGTTGTTTCTTTTATAATAAAAAACATTAATATTAAAAAATCAAAATAACAACAACACTTTTACTTTATTTTACGTTGCTTTTCCTTAATTTTCTTCCACATTCTAGATTTTTTACATTAAATTTTCTTTCACATTCCTTAATATTCTAGATTTTTTACACTAGATTTGAAACCCAACCAATAAATTTTCTTCCACATTTTACATTAAATTTTCTTCCACGGTCGCCGCCATAAGCATCGTTATAAGCCGTGGAATCTGCATGGCTTATTAAAATAGATGATGAACATGACTTCATTTACCTGTTGGTGGGACGATGACTTAGATCGGGGAGAAAAGATAGAGCACAGACAGAAAACTGAGAAAAGGATGTTGAAATGATTAATATAAAAATATAAAAAATAAATAAATTTAATGTATACGGGTCAGCCTCTAAGGCTTCAAGGCCGAGCTTGGCTATGGAAGCCTGAGGCCTTTTAAATAAAAAAGCTTTTGCATGAGTATAAGTCTGGGCTTAATAATAAAAAAAGTTGAGCCGAAACGGGCCGGGCCTAAGGCCCGTGATAGGCCCCTAGCCTTATTATCACCCCTAGTGGTAGGATATACTTACCACCAAAAAAGTTTATCACCTTTACAACCAACCTAATCACCGTTGATTTTCGTCAATCTAACGGTTGTAATTTATTGAAAATAATAATTAATTAATAAATGCAACTCAATAATTTCCAATAAATTATAACCGTTAGATTGACAGAAATCAATGGTGATTAAGTTAGTTGTAAAGATTGTAAACTTTTTTGGCGGTAAGTATATCCTTCCCCTTTATATATATATTATATATATGATAAATCTTACATCAAATCTTAATAGTTGATTTTCATAAATCTAATTATTATAATTTATTGAAAATTAATATTTAATTAACGAAAGTAACTCAATCAATTATAGTCATTTTATTAATGAAAATCAATAGTTAAAATTGAATGTAAAATTTATTATTCTTATAGTTAGTTAATTTTGTCATATATATATATATATATATATATATATATATATATATAGGTAGGATCCTTTGACTCCAGTGTCAAATTTAAAGTTTGACACCTCATCTGAGAATCGTTTAATAAAAAAAAATCAATGGTATCACATGCTTATTAATTAGAGTAGTTGATCTTTTTTTATCTAATGG